>NC_141876.1:304898080-305049080 GCF_056163025.1 Triticum urartu
AAACAGACAACGGGGAAAATGCTCGGATGCATGAGATGAACACGAATGCAAATGAGATGCACATGATATGAAATGCATGACATGAAAAAAATGCAAAACAAAGACAAAAACCCAACCATGAATTGAAATCTCATAACTTAAAACCGAAATGGCAAGAGTCGGAGTACAAATATGGCAAGTTGCATCCGGGGTGTTACACATGATGTCGTGGGAAACCATGGCCACCTATGGGGCCATCAACCCATTGTGGTTCGGCAGGGGGGATGAACGCATTGCACAAAGAGCGGAGAATGTCGCATAGCACAACAGAGATCACGCGGGCAGTTTTACCGAGGTTTGGGCCACCGCGAGGCATAAAACCCTATTCCTACTTTCATGGATTGTTGTGGGACTATTGTGGAGATGCACCTCTCTAGCCCAGGAGGGCTTCCTCGGGGCGAGAGTAGCTATGCGTATGAGTGTACAGAGGTCCGAATCCTTTCTATGGTTGCCATGGCCATCCTTTTATAGATCAAGTGGTCACCACAATGGCAAATCAGTCATTGTGTACTGATTAGATAACAAACAATGCTATCATACCTAACTTTGCAGACAGGGTATAGCGCATTAAATGCGCTGCTTAGTGTCACGTCATGGCATGCCTGCCAAGACTTGCCGGGCTGTTCGGCCACCTTCATGTATGTCTGCTTGACACGTCTCTGGATGGGTGTCATTTGGAGGTGATCTACTTCGGAAGTGGCTGCCATGCGTCAAAAAACAGCCACTTAGTCACTTCGGAGCTCGACACGCACCAGTCAATGACTTGTGTCGCTGTGAGATGGAGTAGTGGAGCCCTGGCGGGGTAGTCTGCCATTGGCATCCCTGTCAAGCTTGTCGCGACAGTCTTGAGACTTGTCTCTGGAGCACCCTCAACCTCGCCAGGCTCGCCTACCTGGCAAGGGAGGCTTTCCCTTAGTGGTGTCTTGCTTTGTTTGGCTTGACTTGGTCTTTTTGAACTGCACGGTCTGGGCAACCTTGCTTGGATGTTAGGAATGAGCTATCTTTCTCACTTGGTCTTGTCTTGGATGTTCCAAACTTGCTCTTAGGCCTGTGCACGGTCTAGGCAACAGACCTAGGGTTTTTTGAACCGACACATGAGTAGGTGGTTCTCTCTTAGAAAATGTAGGCTGGAAGTGTAGGCACGTTTTGATGACTCTCTCACTTATGGAGAAGGGGTGGAGGGGTATATATAGCCTCCACACAAAATCCAACCATTACACACATTTGACCCAACTCGGTCAGACCAAATAGAACAACTCGGTGAGACCAATTCAGTTCAAAATATGAATGTTAGGAATCTCGGTGGGACCGATGTGCTAGGGTTAGGGAAAACATCAACTCGGTGGCACCGATTGCATCAACTCGGTTAGACGGAAGAGAAGCAATAAGGCAACAGAGAGAATGTCAAGCAAACTTGGTGGGACCGAAATAATTGCAATAGGCAAGAGATATTTGCAAGGCCATCTCGCTGAGACCGAGATCCATATCGGTGTGACCGAGGTGTTAGGGTTTCTAGCAGTGGCTAGGTTATATGAAGTCGGTGGCGCCGGATACAAGATTTCGATGGGGCCGAGTTTGACTTTGGGTTTTGGACATATTTGGAAATGAGGAAGTGGTTGAGGGCTTTGGAGAAATATCACTAAGCATTTTGAGCAAGTAGACCATTAAGCAACACCTTATCCTCTTTTAATAGTATTGGCATTCCTATGGACTCAATGTGATCTTGGATCACTAAAATATAAATGAAGAGTCTTGAGCTTTTGTCAATATGTGTCCCTAGCATTTTGAGGGGGTCCACATCTCTAGTCCATGCCATGACATTCAATGAACTTTCTGAAATATTAAACTTGAATGGATATTAGTTCAGTGAGCTATATGTTGTTATGAATTGCCAAAACCACCCGGGGATTAGTTGCACTTTCAATCTCCCCCTTTTTGGTAATTGATGAAAACATATAGATCAAAGTTTCGATAAATGATAATATGAATGAAATACATCGTCGCCTTGAGAAGTATGTGATAAGCAAGAGCTCCCTCTAAATTTGTGCATTATTTAAAATATTTCTTTTGAATGCAAGTGCACAATCGATTAGGATCATGGGTCACGTTTCCATGTCACATACATCTTGGTGGCATGCTCAAAATGATAAGAGTTAAATAACATGCACTCATCACCAAGGATACAAGTGATTGATCATACACAAACATTCATAGATATAATCATGCAAGAACACATTAAGCATAATATGATCAAACACATGATCACATAAGTTTCTCACGAGCATAACACGGAGAGTAGAAAATGAAACCAACAAAAGGCAAGAGGCACTCCCTATCTATCTCTCTCTCTCTCTCTCTCTCGAAGCTTGTGATCTGTACACTTTCTCCCCCTTTGGCAACAAGTTACTAAAAAGCTCAAAAACGTATAGTGATATACGACACTCTAAGCATGATCTCATGGAGCTCCTGAAGGGGTCCTCTAGCTTGTTGCTCTAATGTGCGTAGGCAACATGGAGTGGAGTTCATCAGCAAATGCTTCTAAAGATGTCTGTGGAGATGGAGGAGTTGACACTTGAGGGAAAACTGTCGTAGTGGCTACAGGTGCTGAAGTGGTAGTCCTGGGGTCTATGGCAACTGGCACAACTGATGATCTTTGTGCCCTTGGCAGTCTCTGAATGTGAATATTGTGGGTCTATCATTCCTGTCCTCGGCATCCTCTTGAAGCATATCCACAACTGTCTGAATCTCAGTGACCTTCACATCTAGGTCATGGAACTTAGTCTCAACAATCCTCTCAAGAGTTTCCTGATTTTGACACAAGGTGGCCAATCTCTTCTAAATTCCCATGGTGTTCTCAAGCAGATAATTGAGTTGCTCTTGCTTGGTCCTGAGATTCGCAACTGAAGCATCTGGGGCACTTGCCGCCTCTACTGCTTTTGTAGCCTTTGCTTTCTCAATCTTCTCATGGGCTTCTACACATGTAGGATGTGAAGCATCCATGGCAACCACCTTGTCCTCAAAGTCTGGCCTCAGGGGAAGATGCTCCCTATCCAGTAGATATGTCCTGGTTCCCATCTCGGAGTTGATCAAAGTCTGAATGTGAGGGGCATATCAACCAGACCTCTTCTAGTCTGCTGCTATTCTCTTCAATGTTTCTACAATCAATCTCATGACCTTGAATTTCTGTAGGACATCAAACAAGTCAAGCAAGTTGATGGAGTGGCCATGAATCATCCTGTGATCTCCGGACTTGGGCAATAGAGTGTGCCTCAATATGGTGTTCATGGTGGTCAAACCAGCAAGCAGATAGTATATAGAACCAAACTTGTGAGTGTCCAATGCTGCATCAGGGATTGGCTTGTACATGTTAGCCATGGAGTTGTGACCTTTCCTAAGCTTGTTGTATACATAAAGAGCATCCTCTTCTTCCTTGGGGGCATTGATCAACTTGGCCCATTCAGAGATTGTTGACTGATATCTGGTTCCTTCCATCATCCACAATATCTTACCATCAAGGTATAAGTGGGCAGTGGAGTAGAACTACATGGTCATCCCATTGTTCCACTTTCACAGTTTCTGACCAACAAACTTGTCAACTCCATTCATCTGGAAACTCTCATGCACATGTGGAAAGTAATCTTCATTGGAGTCAATGTATTTCTAGTCCACCCATTTCATGTCACTAACAATGGCTTCTTGTCTAATAGGACAGTCTCATAGAAGTCCTGCTGCTCTTTAGAATGAAAGCGATAGTCCACAGCAGTCCTTCTCCTGGTGGCATATTGATCAGTCTTCCTCCACAGTCTTAGACCTGCATCCTTTCTCAACTTCATGTTCTCTGCCACAGGATGATCATCATTGTGATCAGGAATCTTTGGCTTGAGTTTCCTGAGCACTAGTGGCTCTTCTTCTTCTTGAACTTCAGGCACTAGGGCCTTGTATTTTTCTGCAACTGCGATGTTCCTTTTTGATCTCTTTAGAACAGTTGTCTTTGGAGCTGAAGGCTTGGGCGTACACTTGGGCAAAGACTTGGGCTTAGAAGGAGCTGCCCCAGTCCTAATAGCATCCCCCATAAGTTTTTGAGTCTTGGAAGGAGGTGCAGCAGGTTCTTCCTCCTCCTCCTCATCTTCTTCCTCATCCATCATGGATGGTCTGGCTATCACTCTGGCAATGGTCTTCCTGACTCTTCCTTTCCTCTTCTTTCCAGCAGTAGCTTCTTCTTCCTCTCTGGGCTCTATCAGATTTAGGGTTCTGTGCATCCTTGAGAGGTTTGAACTCTGGGGTGCGTGCGAAGAACTTGTCCTCCCCAGTATGTCTGCTCACTAATCTCACGGCCTAGCTCGATGAACCAAATGGACAAGAAACACAGCACTTTACCCAGGTTCGAGACACCTTGCAGTGTAAAACCCTACTTCTTCTTTGTGGTGGATTGGCCTCGGGGGGCTGATGATGAACTAGTACAGTGGGAGAACAACCTCAGGAGGAGGAGTGTTCTTGTGCTTGATGAGCTGATGGGTGTAAGGATTATGTGAATCACATGTCCCCTACTATGGTGGTGGTGTTATAGGGGACTTGGTCCTCTTCCCAAATGTAGGTGCAAAGGGATCCCACAACAGCCAAATTCGAAGGGACACAACTAGTACATGCTATACTGACAAAAGTGGTCTTCGCCTGCAAGAGCCTCTGGTGGTGACGCTATGGTGGGCTTGGCGATGACCTCCGTCCTGCTGTCCTGGCGGTCTTGGTATAGTTGCACCAGAATGGAAACCTTTGCTTGATTCCTCGGGACTCCACGCCTGTGCTTGCCTCCTTAGAACCAAAGAGGAAACAGGTACACTGCGCCCACTGGCGCCCTCCTCGCCTTGGTCGTCATGGCTCACGTTGTCCGAACCCCACGAGGTGAACCTTGCATAGAAATCTCTGCTCCTCGGGAGCCAGCATGGGGAGGCCGCCCCACGTGGAGGTCTTGGTGTCTTCCGCCTCGCGAGCCTTGGCCCCTCTCGAGTGTCCGCGTCCTGGGAACGGGGGTCCCCAGACTTGCCTGCCTGCGGCCCACGGCGTGGCTCCACCAGCGGCCCTGTACGACCCATCTTCACTACCAAACACTCAAGACCCTCGCGAGGGGCCAAGCCTCGCGAGGCAGACAACGCAAGACCTCCTTGGGAGCAGCCTCACCAGGAAGGCTCGCGAGGTGCAGAGAGATCAAGGCAAGGGGCACCTCGCGAGGTTCTTGTGATGCAAGCCATGACGACCAAGGCCAGGCGGGCCCCAGGCGAGCCCTAGGCGGGCGCCAGCGGGCGCAGTGTCCTCGCTTCCTCTTTGGTGCTAAAGAAGCAAGTGCAGGCGCGGAGTCCCGAGGCATCAAGCAAAGGTTTCCATATCGGTGCAACGAGACCAAGACCAGCAGGATGGCAGGACGGAGGTCACAGTGGATCCCAGGACGGCGTCATCACCAGAGCCTTTGGCAGGCGAAGACCATCTTTTGTCAGGATAGCCTGCACTAGCTGTCACCCTTCAAACTGGCCGTTGTGGGATCCCTTCCGGCCTAATATTTGGGAAGAGGACCCGGGCCTCTATAAATAGGGCTAGCCACCACCTTAGAAAAAGGAGGATCCTCGATCGCATCAACTCACCAAGCACAAGAGCACATCTCCTAAGGAGGTTGTTCTTCCCTTGTAACTGTTCATCCCAGCCTAAGAGGCAATCCACCACACCACACTAGAGTAGGGCATTACACCACATCGGTGGCCCGAACCAGTATAAATCTTGTGTCCCTTTGTTCTGCGAGTTCGATGAGTTAAGCCTTGATATTGCGATGAGGTCGTGAGCTAGAGGGAGGAGAGATCTTCGTGCGCACCCCAGTGTTCGAACCTCAAGGGTTTTGCCAGAACCCGAAATCCGACATTTGGCGCACTAGGTCGGGGTGCGCCAAAGCCTCTCTTCCATCAGCAGACCCGCCAACAATCTGCAGCGCCGATGTCCGGCGACCCGAGGGCCGACGCCGATCTCTGGGCAGCCTGGCCAGCCCGGGCGGTGTCGTACGCCTAAGAAGACCTCAACCCTGCGCTCCAGGTGGCACACACACCGCCAAGCACTAAGGGGCGTGGGCAGCGTGGTCCGACACCTTCCACCCTTACCCTGCGGCGCACATGGGCCACCGCAAGGGCTTCAAGCTACACCGCCGCAACGGCGCCGCATTCTCGACGGGAACAAGCAAACATTAGGGCCGCGCTCACAGTGGCGCGGGAGCTGCTGCGATGCCAACTAATGGAGGGTGGCCGGGATGCGTTGTTGGCGTGTGTTGCCGAGCTGTTGGACGCTGCAGCCAGGGCTGCACTGCCTTTCTGCTCCTTTCTTAGGCCTCAGGCTGCGGCCGGATTGAACGGTGGGCCTCGTCGCGCCCGTGCGCCCCCAGGCGCACAAGGAGGTTTCATCGGCACCGCCGCAACCAACGGCGCCGGACACGCAACCACACCTGTGCCTCCCCCAATGGGTGCAGGCGTGAGCATCGCCACCCACAGTCCCGGTAGGATGCCACCGTACCATCCTGGTGCACCGAGCCAACCAACGTGGAGCATCGGGCACCTCAGCAAGGTCTTCGGGGCGACGGCTCCAGAGGCCTATGTGCCCCGCATGATGGACCAGGTGTACACACCGGAAGACGACCCTGGTTCGTTCCTCGATCCGGACTGGGAAGAGGAAACGCTAGAAGCCGAGGCCTTCCAGGAGCCGCCTGGGGGCCTCGCCGGTGACAGGAGCTACAGGGTACCACTAATCTCTCAAGAGGAGGCTTACGCTAACTATGGGTCGGGAGTGAATCAGGTCACAGTGGTGGACGACGGCCCCAGCGCGCAGCCCCCCTCTCACCAGGGGAAGCGCATTGGGGGCTGCAGGGGAAGAGCTGGGAGAAAGGCCCCTCCCCACATCGTACTTTGCAAGGCGTCGCCTAGATGTAGGTCCTCTGCCGACGAGGCACCGGCGAGCCTTCCCCCCGGCAGAGGGCCCGTGGTCGCCGAGGGCGCCATTGGCGTCCCCTTTACCACTTGGCATCGTCCTAGTTTTCGGACGCCGTAACGGTGGTCGAGGGTGGCGCAAGGCAGGGCCCTCGTCTGGTGATATGAAGTAAGGCTCACGCCTATGAAGGTCTCCGCTCGTGACACTCTCACGTAATAATGAGTGGGGATGTACATGCCCCGGAGTCTCCAGAGTGCCGCCCTCGGGCCTCGGGGGCTCCCTCCTACGTCCTAGTGGAAGCACCATGCTCTGCACTGGCCGTCGACACTGTCCCCCAATGACTATGCTCAAGGCTATTTTCTTTCGACCTCTTATCTGTAGCTTGGGCTCACTGTTTTTGATCTTGAATTTGAAGTTGCATTTCCATTAGCAATCGAGGGGGGGCATCCTTTCTTGTTCGTGTTGATTTCGTGAGTTTTTGGATTCGTGTTTTGTTTGAGATGTACGACCGCTATCTTCTCCCCTTTCTAAGGCCTCGCAAGCGGGGGCTGGCAGCAGCGCACACGCACTACGCGCGCATCTCGCCATTACTGGCACTCGCTTCTCGCAAGGCCCTCTCAGGTGGACCGATGGACCTCTCAGGAAACCAAAACCTCGCGATCTCATGAGGGGCTCCTCTTAGAAGGAATGCACATCCACAACCGCCGAAATAGTTTGAAGCCCGGCTAAAGCAAAGTAAGTTACAACATCAAGCCCGCAAGGGGAGTCGCGAGCATCCAAAAGCACGCTTTAAAGCCTAGCCTAAGGAACGAGGTGGCAGTCTATTTACATGAGCCCCCCCCCCTCTCCAAAATGCTCTTACAACGTGAGGGGCCATACACAAGCTTTTTGCGTGCAGGTTCGAAATAAAGGAGCAACAGCTCAGTCGGACATATCGCTCGCCTCATCCTCCGAATCGCTCAAGGACAGGCCGCTGGCGCTGTCTCCACCGCCATCAGCCACACCGCCATTAGCTGCGCCGCCACCGACCACATCACCCTCATCCGCCGCGACTACCACCGCGTCGTCATCCGAAGCAAAGGCCCTAACCAGAGCGTCCACATTTTTGTCCACCCAGTGCGTGAGGTTGCCCCGGACGACCGCGGGCAGTAGGCAATGGCAGCGGCAAAATCGAAGTCAGGATTGGTGTTCAGGAGATGGCTGAAGACGCGGGAGAATGCGCGCCCGAGCAGGCCTCGGCTCTTTTCGTCCACAAGCTTGTGATCCCTCTCAACACGGCTCTACAGGCGCGTCACAACATCAGTGAAGAAGAGAAGATGGCTGGCGTAATCCTCAGCGTGGGGATGAGGGGCGTGCTCATTGCAGATGGCACCAAGCGCCTGGTTGGCCCTCGTCCTGAGGTCCCGAACCATGGGAGCATGCTCGCGCAGCAGCGTCTGCCGGCGAAGTGCGTCCTCCTGCTTTGTTGCACGAGGGACTTCGCGCTGGCAACCCGTTGCCGAAGGGAGAGCATCTCGGCACGGGTAGAGGCCAACTCGGTCTGCACCGAGAACAGGGAAGCTGCGGCGGCCTTCTCATGCTATTCCGCCATAGCCAGCCCTGACCTGAGGGCAGCAGCCCTGCCCACACCTTCGGCTTCCACGAGCTTCAACTTCAAGTCGTACATTACCGGCTAGATTCGCGCGAGCCTCGGCCACCCTGCGGTCGACCTCTTCCTGGGCCCTGGCCTCACGCGCGCCGACAGCATCCTCTGCTTGGGCGACTTGGTGCTCCCTCGTCTCCAACCGCTCGAGCTTAAGGCTATGCTCAGCGGCCTCCAGCAACAGTGCTTCCTCCTGCCTCAAGATCTCCTCCTCATCGGACAGGGTGCCCTTCATCGACCCCAAGGCAACTCTGCGCGCCTCCACCTGCTGCTCCAAGGAGGCGTTCAAGGCCTGAAGCTCCCGCCTGCGCTCCTCGGCGGCAGAGCGGCGATTGTCTGCCTCCCTAGCCTCCTCCAAGGACCAGGCACTGGCCTCTCTCGAGGTTGCCAGGGATGCCTCGATCTTTGCATCGGCGTGCTCGCGCTGGAGGCACCCGAGGTTGATAGCCACCTTCGGGCGATGCCACTCCTGCACCAGCCGGAGGCCTTCGGCTTCAAGGCGGGCATCGACGTCTATGAGTTCTCTGCTGAGTCGACTCATCGCGCCCATTGCCTCCTGAAAGAGCTCGTGGTGGACAACACTCCGCTCATGCGCAAGCTTATGTGCGCAACCAGGTCCGACCCCTGCAGTGGGGGTGGCTAACGGGATCCGAAATAGCTCCCCCCCTTCGGCAGGGGGCTGGGGGCTGGCGCCTCCTGGGTCACCGACCGGGCTTTGGCAGGGGCCTAGATGGGTTGAGGCCCGTTGCTCGAAGAAGGAGCCAGGATCGAGGTCATCCAGCCGCCCTCCACAACTAGAGGAGGAGCCCTTGGCACACTCGCCGCACCCCACGCGAGGCCATGAAGGAAGGCCGGCAAAGGCGCGGTCTCCAGGCGCCAAGCTAGAGCATTTGTCTCTCCAGTGGACCTCGCACCGGGCGCGGCCTGCTGGCTCGGGGCACTCAAGGCCTACGAGGGATTCGAGGTAGGAGGAGGTTGCTTCCCCGAAGACATAGCAACCTTAGCAGAAGGGACCCTAAGGAGCCACCGTTAGGAGGGGAAGCAGCACTTGAGAAATCACAAAGATAAAGGTACTCACTCGTCTATGGCGATATACTTCCTTTGTTTCAACGGCCGGAAGGCATCACTGCTGCAGCTTGGGGACCCTTTCCTCTTGCGGAGCGCATCGGAGTCCAGATGGATCCGGCCGAAGCGTTGGACGCGGCCACTAGCGCGGGGGATGGTTGCCGAGGCTCCCGAGGGGACGAGACCGGGAGTGCTGGGCTGAGGAGAGCTCTCGGGCACTGCCTCATGATGGCCTGCTGTGGCCTCGGAAGCTTCGGCCTCAGGAGCAGCGGATTGCGTCGCCCCCTCAGCTGTCGCCCCAAGGCAAGAGTCACGGGCACCCGAGGATGGCACCTCGGGAGCCTCGAGCAGTGCCGACGCCTTAGTGCCCACGCCTCCGGCTTTCATCGGAGCTCGCCCCCTGCATCCTGCTACCTCTTGAGCACTGCGTTGGTTTTCCATGAAGAGGAAAGGGTGATGCAGCAAAGTAGCGTAAGTATTTCCCTCAGTTTTTGAGAACCAAGGTATCAATCCAGTAGGAGGCCACACGCAAGTCCCTCGTACCTACACACACAAATAAGAACCTCACAACCAACGCGATAAAGGGGTTGTCAATCCCTTCACGGTCACTTACGAGAGTGAGATCTGATAGAGACAATAGTGATAAGATAAATATTTTTGGTATTTTTATGATATAGATTGAAAGTAAAGATTGGAAAGTAAAACAGATTGGGAACTTATATGGTGGAATATAGACCCGGGGGCCATAGCTTTCGCTAGTGGCTTCTCTCGAGATAGCATAAGTATAACGGTGGGTGAACAAATTACTGTTGAGCAATTGATAGAAAAACGAATAATTATGAGAATATCTAGGCATAATCATATATATAGGCAACACGTCCGTGACAAGTAGACCGACTCCTGCCTACATCTACTACTATTACTCCACACATCGACCGCTATCCAGCATGCATCTAGAGTATTAAGTTCATAAGAATAGAGTTACGCATTAGGTAAGATGACATAATGTAGATGGATAAACTCAATAATATGATATAAACCCCATCTTTTGATCCTTGATGACAACAATACAATATGTGTCATTTCCCTTTCTATCACAGGGATCGAGCACCGCAAGATTGAACCCAAAGCTAAACACTTCTCCATTGCAAGAAAGATCAATCTAGTTGGCCAAACCAAACTGATAATTCGAAGGGACTAGCAAAGATAACCAATCATGCATAAAAGATTTCAGAGAAGAATCAAATATTGTTCATTGATAGACTTGATCATAAACCAACAATTCATCGGATCTTGACAAACACACCGCAAAAAGAGTTACATCGAATAGATCTCCAAGAAGATCGAGGAGAACTTTGTATTGAGATTCAAAGAGAGAGAAGAAGCCATCTAGCTAATAACAATGGACCCGAAGGTCTGAAGCAAACTACTCACACATCATCAGAGTGGCCATGGAGTTAATGTAGAGGCCCTCCGTGATCGATGCCCCCTCCGGTAGAGCTCCGGAAAAGTCCCCAAGATGGGATCTCTTGGGTACAAAAGGTTGCGGCGGTGGAAATTGGATTTCGTGGTGCCCCTGGAAGTTTTCGGGGTATGTGAACATATATAGGAGGAAGAAGTAGGTCGGTTGAGCCACGAGGGGGAGGGCGCGCCCAGCGGGGTAGGCACGCCCCCTGCCTCGTGGAAACCTCATTCGTTTCTTGACTTCCACTCCAAGTCCTCTGGATCACGTTTGTTCCAAATATCATGCTCCCGAAGGTTTCATTCCTTTTGGATTCCGTTTGATATTCCTTTTCTACGGAACACTGAAATAGGCAAAAAAAAACAGCAATTTGCACTAGGCCTTGGGTTAATAGGTTAGTCCCAAAAACAATATAAAAGTGTAAAATAAAGCCCATTAACATCCAAAACAGATAATATAATAGCATCGAACAATCAAAAATTATAGATACGTTGGAGACGTATCAAGCATCCCCAAGCTTAATTCCTGCTTGTCCTCGAGTAGGTAAATGATAACAACAGGATGTTTTATGTGGAATGCTTTCTAGCATGTTCTTCAATGTATTTTTCTCTATTGTGGCATGAATGTTCAAATCCGAAAGATTCAAGATAAAAGTTTATTGTTGACATAAAGATAGTACTACTCCAAGTATGCTAATCAAGCAATTATGTCTTATCAAAATAACATAGCCAAAGAAAACTTATCCCTACAAATTCATATAGTTTGGCCATGCTTCATTTTTGTCACACAAAATGCTCTCGTCACACACAACCCGGATGTGAAGCCAAGGAATTGTTTCATACTTAGCCTTTTCAAACTCTTTCAACTTTTACGCAATATATGAGCGCGAGCCATGGACATAGCACTATGGGTGGAATAGAATATGATGATTGAGGTTGTGTAAGAAGACAAAAAGGCAGAAAGTCTCACATTGACGCGGCTAATCAATGGGCTATGGAGATGCCCACCGATTGATGTCAATGCAAGGACTAGGGATTGCCATGCAACGGATGAACTAGAGCTATAAATATAGGAAAGCTCACCAAAGAAACTAAGTGGGTGTGCATCCAACTTGCTTGCTCACGAAGACCTAGGGCATTTGAGGAATCCCATCATTGGAATATACAAGCCAAGTCCTATAATGAAAAATTCCAACTAGTATATGAAAGTGACCAAATAAGAGACTCTATATCATGAAGTTCATGGTGCTACTTTGAATCACTAGTGTGGAAAAAGGATAGTAACATTGTCCCTTCTCTCTTTTTTTTGTTTAGGCCTTCTTTTCTTTTTTTATGGCCTCTTTTTATTTATTTTTATTTTTCATCCAGAGTCTCATCCCGACTTGTGGGGGAATCATAGCCTCCATCATCCTTTCCTCACATGGGACAATGCTCTAATGATGATCATCACACTTTTATTTACTTACAACTCAAGAATTACAACTCGATACTTAGAAAAAAATACGACTCTATGTGAACGCCTCCGGCGGTGTACCGGGATTGCGATGAATCAAGAGTGACATGTATGAAAAATTAAGCATGGTGGCTTTGCCACAAATACGATGTTAACTACATGATCATGCAAAGCAATATGACAATGATGATGCGTGTCATAATAAATGGAACGGTGGAAAGTTGCATGGCAATATATCTCGGAATGGCTATGGAAATGCCATAATAGGTAGGTATGGTGGCTAATTTGAGGAAGATATAAGGAGGCTTATGTGTGATAGAGAGTATCATATCACGGGGTTTGGATGCACCGGCGAAGTTTGCACCAACTCTCAAGATGAGAAAGGGCAATGCACGGTACTGAAGAGGCTAGCAATGATGGAAGGGTGAGCGTGAATATAATCCATGGACTCAACATTAGTCATAAAGAACTCACATACTTATTGCAAAAATCTACAAGTCATGAAAACCAAGCACTACACGCATGCTCCTAGGGGGATAGATTGGTAGGAAAAGACCATCACTCGTCCCCGACCGCCACTCATAAGGAAACCAATCGAAGAACACCCCATGCTTCAAATTTGTCACACAATGTTTACCATACGTGCATGCTACGGGACTTGCCAACTTCAACACAAGTATTCATCAATTTCACAATTACTCAACTAGCGCACCTCTAATATTACCACCTTCATATCTCAAAACAACTATCAAGCATCCAACTTCTCTTAGCATTTAAAATTTATAACCAAAGTAAATTACCATGTTGTTCTAAAGTACCCTAAAAATAATATAAGTGAAGCATGCAAGATCAATTATTTCTATAAAATAGAACCACCGTCGTGCTCTTAAAGATATAAGTGAAGCACTAGAGCCAAAATTATCCAACTAAAAAGATATAAGTGAAGCACATAGAGTATTCTAATAAATTCCAATTCATGTGTGTCTCTCCCAAAAGTTGTGTACATCAAGGATGATTGTGGTAAACTAAAAAGCAAAGACTCAAATCATACAAGACGCTCCAAGCAAAACACATATCATGTGGTGAATAAAAATATAGCTCCAAGTAAAGTTACCGATGGACGAAGACGAAAGAACGGATGCCTTCCGAGGCATCCCCAAGCTTAGGCTTTTGGCTTGTCCTTGTATTTTACCTTGGGGTGCCTTGGGAATCCCCAAGCTTAGGCTCTTGCCACTCCTTGTTCAATAATCCATCAAATCTTTACCCAAAACTTGAAAACTTCACAACACAAAACTTAAAAGAAAATCTCGCGAGCTCCGTTAGTAAAAGAAAACAAACCACCACTTGAAGGTACTGTAATGAACTCATTATTTATTTATATTGGTGTTAAACCTACTGTATTCCAACTTTTCTATGGTTCATAAACTCTATTACTAGCCATAGATTCAACAAAACAAGCAAACAACACACGAAAAACAGAATATGTCAAAAACAGAACAGCCTGTAGTAATCTGAAGGTTCCGAATACTTCTGTAACCCCAAAAATTCTAAAATAAATTGTTGGACGTGAGGAATTTATCTATTAATCATCTTAAAAAATAATTAACTAAATAACGCTCTCCAGTAAAAATAGCAGCAAATATCGTGAGCGCTAAAGTTTCTGTTTTTTACAGCAAGATCGCAAAGACTTTCCCCAAGTCTTCCCAAAGGTTCTACTTGGCACAAACACAAGTTAAAAGCATAAAACCACATCTAAAAAGAGGCTAGATGAATTATTTATTACTAAACAGAATCAAAAATCAAGAAACAAATATAAAATTGGGTTGCCTCCCAACAAGCGTTGTCGTTTAACGCCCCTAGCTAGGCATAAAAGCAAGGATAGATCTAGGTATTTTCATCCTTGGTTTGCAATCATAAGTGGCTCTCGAAAGGATCGATATGGTTGACTAGGGGCGTGAAGAGGCAACTAACAATTTTTAGCTTTTCTTTAACAATTTGAACTTTGCATCAAAGTAGGTTGTCTAGATATGCAACTAGGTGAGCAACCTATATGATGCAACAAGGATAGGAACACAAGAAAGCAAGAGATTTAACACAAATAAGCTTGCACAAGTAAAGGCACGAGATAACCAAGAGTGGAGACGGTGGAGACGAGGATGTGTTGCCGAAGTTCCTTCCCTTTGAGGGCAAGGACGTCTCCATTGGAGCGGTGCGGAGGCATAATGCTCCCCAAGAAGCCACTAGGGCCACCGTATTCTCCTCACGCCCTCACACAATGCGAGATGCCGTGATTCCACTATTGATGCCCTTGGAGGCGACGACCGAACCTTTACAAACAAGGTTGGGGCAATCTCCACAACTCAATTGGAGGCTCCCAACGACACCGTGAAGCTTCACCATAATGGACTATGGCTCCGCGGTGACCTCAGCCGTCTAGGATGCTCAAACACCCAAGAGTAACAAGATCCGCAAGGGATTAGTGAGGGAATCAAATTTCTCTTGGTGGAAGTGTGGATCGAGGCCTTCTCAACTACTCCCGAGCAAATCAACAAGTTTGATTGGCTAGGGTGTGAGATCGGGCGAAAATGGATCTTAGAGCAACAATGGAGCTTAGGGTTGGAAGAGATGAGTCAACGGGGAAGAAGGCGACCCCTTTTATAGTGAGGGACAAAGATCCAACCGTTATCCACCTACCAGCCCGTGGCCAGCGGTACTACCGCACCAGGCAGGCGGTACTACCGTGGGGCCACGCGGTACTTCCGCTTGCTGCCAAGCGGTACTACCGCATGGTCACGCGGTACAACCGTGCAGGCCCGCGATAGTACCGCTGCACCAGCAACAGCTAGAGCAGACCTGTGGCACAGGTGCTGAGGCCGGTACTTCCGCGGGCGCGGTACTACCGCTCCCCCTTGCGGTACTACCGCAAGGCAGGAACCCCCTAGCCTGAGAAGAGTGTGGATAAGGAAACATCCGTGCCTACTTCCGCTGAAAAACGGAAGAAGCAAAAACCCGACACAGTACTACCGCAGAGGGGCAGTACTACCGCCTGACAGCAGAGCACGGTACTACCACGGAAGGAAAGCGGTACTACCATGGTAGGCGCGGATGTAAAAAATTACATCCGCCCCTACTACCGCGAGGGAGCGGTACTAGCCTGGTGGGCCACGGTAGTGCAGCTCCAGGGGAGCGGTACTATCGTGGGCACCTGCGGTACTACCGCGCCGCAGCACGGTACTATCACTGGTGCCTACGGTACTACAGCTCACCTGGGAGCAGTACTACCGCGAGCCAACACAGCAGCCAGAAACAAGGTGACGAGATAACAACGAAGGAAGCTCCAAGGTGCAAGGGAAAGGAGGGGACAAGGAAGATACGTGTACGTGATGATTCCACCCAAACCTTTCTGACGCGGACCCCCTCTTAATAGTACGGCTTTCTTATGACTCAAATCCACCAAAAAGAAACGTAGAAAAGACGCTGTCTTCAACAGTCTTCGATGGGCACCCAACCGTCTTGTGCCTAGCGATGAAATGTCTGGGATACTCAAGGCACACGATTAGTCCGCAAGCGCATTGTCATCAATCACCAAAACACCTTAGGGATAAATATGCCCTTACAGCTCTCATAATAGATTCATAAGGTAATTTAATTTTCTTTCTAGGAAAGTGTTCCATGCCCTTCCTTAACGGAAATTGGAATCTAATATTCCCTTCCTTCATATCAATAATTGCACCAATCGTTCTAAGGAAAGGCCTACCAAGAATAATAGGACATGTAGGATTGCAATCTATATCAAGAACAATGAAATCTACAGGCACATAATTCCTATTTGCAACAATAAGAACATAATTAATTCTTCTCATAGGTTTCTTAATGGTAGAATCCGCAAGATGCAAGTTTAAAGAACAATCCTCAAATTCACGGAAACCTAGCAAATCACACAAAGTTTTACGAATCGTGGAAACACTAGCACCCAAATCACATAAAGCAAAGCATTCATGATCTTTAATCTTAATTTTAATAGTAGGTTCCCACTCATCATGAAGTTTCTAGTGATAGAAACTTCCAATTCAAGCTTTTGTTCATAAGATTGCATTAAAGCATCAACGATATGTTTAGTAAAATCTTTATTTTGACTATAAGCATCCGGGAATTTAGCACGGATTGCAACAAGGAAATACAATCTATTAAAGAACAATTATCATAATTAAATTCCTTGAAATCCAATATAGTGGGTTCATTGCTATTTAAAGTTTTAACCTCTTCCATCCCACTTTTATCAATTTTTGCATCTAGATATAAAAACTCTGAATCATTGGGACCCCTTCTAACTAAAGTTGACTCATCTCTAGTCCCATCATTATCAAGATTCATATTGCAAAACAAAGATTTAATAGGGGACACATCAATAACTTTTAGATCTTCATCATTGTTACTATCAAGTTCTTCCAGTTTGGCGGCCATCTTATTAACTAAGGTGGCCTGCTTATCCGAAATTTGGGCTATTAAGTTTTCAAGATGAGCGAAATGAGATTTCAAACCATAAAATTCTTTAGACATATCATCGAGCTCTTTATTCATGTACTCTATAAAACTTTTTTGTTCTTTAAGCTTGTTTCAAAAGAAATTATTATGCTCAAACTGGAAGGTCATAAAACTTCTAACATTGTTTTCAATTTCTTCCAACCCTAGGCCAGGATCAAAACCTTGTGGTAGGGCCATCACGGCAAACAAGCAATCCAACACACAAGCAAACAAGAAGCAAGCAAAAAGAGACGAACTAGAAAGGAGAAGAGTAACGGAAAAGGAGGGCGAATAAAACGGCAAGGGTGAAGTGGGGGAGAGGAATACAAGAGGCAAATGACAAATAATGTAATGCGAGGGAGACGAGTTTGTGATGGGTACTTGGTATGTCTTGACTTGTGCGTAGACTCCACGGCAACGGCGCCAGAAATCCTTCTTGCTACATCTTGAGCACTGCGTTGGTTTTCCCTTGAAGAGGAAAGGGTGATGCAGCAAACTAGAGTAAGTATTTCCCTCAGTTTTTTAGAACCAAGGTATCAATCGAGTAAGAGGGCACACGCAAGTCCCTCGTACCTACACAAACAAATAAGAACCTCACAACCAACGCAATAAAGGGGTTGTCAATCCCTTCACGGTCACTTACGAGAGTGAGATCTGATAGAGACAATAGTGATAAGATAAATATTTTTGGTATTTTTATGATATAGATTGAAAGTAAAGATTGCAAAGTAAAATAGATGGGACACTTATATGACGGAAAATAGACCCGGGGGCCATAGGCTTCACTAGTGCCTTCTCTCAAGATAGCATAAGTATTACGGTGGGTGAACAAATTACTGCGAGCAATTGATAGAAAAATGAATAATTATGAGAATATCTAGAAATAATCATGTATATAGGCATTACGTCCGCGACAAGTAGACCGACTCCTGCCTGCATCTACTACTATTACTCCACACATCGACCGCTATCCAGCATGCATCTAGAGTATTAATTTAAGAACATAGTAATGCATTAGGCAAGATGACATGATGTAGAGGGATAAACTCAAGCAATATGATATAAACCCCATATTTTTATCCTCGATGGCAACAATACAATATGTATCGTTTCCCTTTCTATCACTGGGATCGAGCAACGCAAGATTGAACCCAAGCTAAGCACTTCTCCCACTCCAAGAAAGATCAATCTAGTAGGCCAAACCAAACTGATAATTCCAAGAGACTTGCAAAGATAACCAATCATGCATAAAAGATTTCAGAGAAGAATCAAATATTGTTCATAGGTAGACTTGATCATAAACCCACAATTCATCGGATCTCGACAAACACACCGCAAAAAATTGCATCGAATAGATCTCCAAGAAGATCGAGGAGAACTTTGTATTGAGATTCAAAGAGAGAGAAGAAGTCATCCAGCTAATAACTATGGACCCGAAGGTCTGAAGTAAACTACTCACACATCATCAGGGGGGCATGGAGTTGATGTAGAGGCCCTCTATGATCGATGCCCCCTCTGGCAGAGCTCTGGATAAGGCCCCAAGATGGGATCTCTTGGGTACAGACGGTTGTGGTGGTGGAAATAGGGTTTCGTGCTGCTCCTAGATGTTTTCGGGGTATGTGAACATATATAGGAGGAAGAAGTAGGTCGGTTGAGCCACGAGGGGCCCACGAGGGGGAGGGCGCGCCCAGGGGGGTAAGCGCGCCCCCTTCCTCGTGGACACCTCGTTCATGTCTTGACGTCCACTCCAAGTCCTCTGGATCACGCTTGTTCGAAAAATCACGTTCCCGAAGGTTTCATTCCGTTTGGACTCCGTTTGATATTTCCTTTCTCCGAAACACTGAAATAGGCAAAAAAACAGCAATTTGCACTGGGCCTTGGGTTAATAGGTTAGTATGAAAAATAATATAAAAGTGTAAAATAAAGCCCATTAACATCCACAATAGATACTATAATAGCAAGGAACAATCAAAAATTATAGATACATTGGAGACGTATCACACATTCACACTTGGGGTGAGTTGGGCGCTAGCGGCAGGGAGGGTGTAACGCCCCGAGACCGATGTGCCAGGTGTCGTTCAGTTATTCGCGGTTGTTGCACTGTCATTTGCTTGCATGTCATGCATTGCATATCATGTCATCATGTGCATTTCATTTGCATACGTGTTCGTCTCATGCATCCGAGCTTTTTCCCCGTTGTCCGTTTTGCATTCCGGCGCTTCCTTCTCCTCCGGTGGTCATTTCTACCTTTCTTTCTTGTGTGGGGATTAAACATTTCCGGATTGGACCGAGACTTGCCAAGCGGCCTTGGTTTACTACCGGTAGACCGCCTGTCAAGTTTCGTACCATTTGGACTTCGTTTGATACTCCAAAGGTTAACCGAGGGACCGAAAAGGCCTCGTGTGTGTTGCAGCCCAACACCCTTCCATTTTGGCCCAAAACCCACCTAACTCTGCTCCATCATCTCGGTCGTTCGATCATGATCGTGTGTCCGAAAACCGCACCTCATTTGGACTCTCCTAGCTCCCTCTACCTATAAAAGAGCACCCCCTCTCTGAAACTCGCGGTTCATTCTTCCCCTAACCCTAAAAATTCTCAGATCCGCGCCGCCGGACATTTCTTCCCCGCCGACGGACATGTCCGCGCCGCCCGCCGCGACCAACCACGGCGTGCCATGTCAGCGCCGCCGCCTCTCTCCACCGCGCGCGCCCGCGGCGCCCACAGCCGGCCCGCGCAGGCCCGGATCCCCGCCACCGCGCCCGTTCCAGTTTCCCGCTCGAGGGGAGGAGCCCCTCGAGGCTGCAGCTCGTCGCTGGGGCCCGCTGTGCCGCCGCCGGTGATCTCTCAGGCGAGCCCCTCACCGCCTGGCCTTCTTCCCTTCCTCCCCGTGCTCTCTCTCATGCTGTCTCTCCTTCGCAGGGCAACCACCGCCATGGAGCCTAGGGTCGCCTAGTACCCCGCCCGCCGCCGCCGATGGCCGGATCCACTGGTTCCCGGCCAGATCTGCCCGTTCCCGCCTTGCTCTGGTCTTCTCCTCGCCTCCCTTCCGATCGGCGCCGGCGCCGTCCTGCCATGGCCGCCTCCCCTGCTCGAGCAGGAGGAGGACGAACACCTGCTCGGGCTGCCTCCTTCGTCGTGTGGGCCCAGCCCATGGGTGAGCCCACACCCCAGCGCCGGCCCATCCGCCTCGGCCTGCCTCTCCCCCGACCTGGGCCATGGCCCGTGGGTGAGCAGCCCCTCCCCCTGTCTCTTGTGCATCTGGCCCAACAGTTTCGTCCCATGTCATGTTTTTTTTCAGCGCCTGGGTTTTTCCTATTTATCCAGAGATTGCCAGTTTTGCAGATTAGTCCTCCTAGTTCATGCATTTAATAACTCACTAACCGTGCATCGGATTAAAATGTTTTATATATGAAACTTGCTCAGAATTTTGTGTAGATTAATAATATCCAACTTTCATCTATGTTTGAAATGTTAAAAATATTGTTTGCATTAATTTGCTCCTATGCCATGTTAAAATGATTTAATTCATAACTAAATAACCGTAGCTCCAATTTAAATAAACTTTATATGTAAATGGGGTAGAATTTTGCCTAGTTTAACATGGTGGCATCATCTTGCTTGTTTAATAACTATAAAATATGGTTTAGGGAAGAACAGGACCAAACCTAATATATGCACATGGGGATTTAACGGAATTGTTGCTCGTTGTTTCCGGCCTCATTTAAACTTGACTAGATGGTATAGTTTTGTCATGCTTCACCTCTTGCCATGCTTAACAACATTTAATATTGTTGAGTACCTAACAGGGAGAGAACTAAATAATTGACGTGGTGTTTTGTCAATATGCATCCCGATGCATATTGAGCTCCACTTAATTTGTAGGATTGCTTGTGCTCTTTGCCATGCCATGCATACTTAAACTGGACATGCATCATACTTGATTGTGCATCATGCCATGATTATGTGATGGTTGTTTACCATGATTGTTTACTTCTTTCCGGTGTTGCTTCTTCGGGTTGGTTCCGTTAACGTCGAGTTTGTGAGGATCCGTTCGACTACGTCCGTTTGTCTTCTTCATGGACTCGTTCTTCTTCCTTGCGGGATCTCAGGCAAGATGATCATACCCTCGAAATCACTACTATCTTTGCTATGCTAGTTTGCTCGCTCTTTGCTATGCCAATGCTACGATGCCTACCATTTGCTTGTCAGCCTCCCAATTGCCATGTCAAACCTCTAACCCACCATGTCCTAGCAAACCGTTGATTGGCTATGTTACCACTTTGCTCAGCCCCTCCTATAGCGTTGTTAGTTGCAGGTGAAGATTGGAGCTTGTTCCTTGTTGGAACATGGATATTTTGTTGGGATATCACAATATATCTTATTTAATTAATGCATCTATATACTTGGTAAAGGGTGGAAGGCTCGGCCTTATGCCTGGTGTTTTGTTCCACTCTTGCCGCCCTAGTTTCCGTCATATCGGTGTTATGTTCCCGGATTTTGCGTTCCTTACGCGGTTGGGCTATTATGGGAACCCCTTGACAGTTCGCCTTAAGTAAAGCTTTTCCAGCAATGCCCAACACTGGTTTTACCATTCGGCACCTAGCCTTTTTCCCTTGGGAGTCGCGCATCCCGAGGGTCATCTTATCTTAACCCCCCCGGGCCAGTGCTTGTCTAAGTGTTGGTCCGAACTGAGTAGACTGCGGGGCCACCTCGGGGAAACTTGAGGGCTGGTTTTACTCGTAGGATGTCTCATCCGGTGTTGCCCTGAGAACGAGATATGTGCAGCTCCCATCAGGATGTCGGCACATCGGGCGGTGTTGCTGGTTTAGTTTTACCCTGTCGAAATGTCTTGTTGTACCGGGATACCGAGTCTGATCGGAACGTCTCGGATGGAGGTCTATTCCTTCGTTGACCGTGAGAGCTTGTGATGGGCTAAGTTGGGACACCCCTGCAGGGATTTGAACTTTCGAAAGCCGTGCCCGCGGTTATGGGCAGATGGGAATTTATTAATGTCCGGTTGTAGAAAACTGAAGTTGACCTTAATTGAAACGAATCAACAGCGTGTGTAACCGTGATGGTCTCTTTCGGGCGGAGTCCGGGAAGTGAACACGGTTGTTGGAGTTATGCTTGACGTAGGTCGTTATAGGATCACTTCTTGATCATAATCTTATCGACCGTGCTTTGCCTTCTCTTCTCGCTCTCTTTTGCGTATGTTAGCCACCATATATGCTAGTCGCTTGCTGCGGCTCCATCTCATACCTTTACCTTACCCATAAGCTTAAATAGTCTTGATCGCGAGGGTGCGAGATTGATGAGTCCCTGTGGCTCACAGATACTTCCAAAACCAGCTTGCAGGTGCCGATGATTCCGTGCAGATGATGCAACGAAGCTCAGGAGGAGCTCAATGAAGATCTTGTTCCTTGTGTTGTTTCATTCTAGTTGATCAGTAGTGGAGCCCAGTTGGGGTCGATCGGGGACCGTGTCGCATTTGGGGTTCTTCTTTTATTTTGGTTCCGTAGTCGGACCATGAGTGTATTTGATTGATGTAATGTTTATTCATGTAATTGTGTGAAGTGGCGATTGTAAGCCAACTATGTATCTCTTTCCCTTATGTATTACATGGGTTGTGTGAAGATTACCTCACTTGCGACATATGCCCTCAATGCGATTATGTCTCTAAGTCGTGCCTCGACACGTGGGAGCTCTAGTCGCATCGAGGGTGTTACAGAGGGGAACCACGAAGACGGGGTTCTCGCGGGGCCCTTCAAGGCCAACCATCTGCCCCGCGAACTCCACCCTGTTCGAGCAGCAGTCTAGAAGACAGCCCTCCGGCGGCATGTCACCTGGCGAGGGTCGCCCGTCAAGACCTTGAGCACCGTCCTTCATGCCTCGAGCGGAGGCCCCGCTTCCTGAAGCCTTATGTTATCCTGTCCGCTGGACAAGGCCCACATCGGGTGAGAATGACTCTGGAAGGGGGCGACGCGGCGCCGGAGGAACGCCTTCATCACCATGGCCGCAGTCACGCCGATATCCTTCAGCCTCTTCAACCGGAGCGAGACAAAGGCAAGGCGGGTGTCCGCATGCTTCTGATGACCCCAGCCGGAGCTGGGGACGGCGGGCGCCAACGGGGGCGAGAGCAGGAGGCTGAGCACGCCGACGTCCATGAACACCCACTATCTCCGAAACCCGCTCGCAGATGGTGGGAGCTCAAAGTCGATCCCCGAGCCTGCCGTTGCGGCCACGGCCTGGAAGCTCAGGCATCCCGAGCGTTGTCAGGGATCGGTCAGGTGCAGCGAGAAGAAATGGCGCCGTAGGGCCACAGAAGGGGGAATGCCCACCATGGCCTCGCAGACGAAAGCAAAGACGGCAAGAAGGGAGATTGATTGGGGATCCAGGTGCAACATGTGGATCTGATAGTGGGAGAGCACGGTGTTGAAGAAGGTACAGAAGGAAGGAACCAGGACAGCCCACAAGGTGTTGATGAAGAAGGGAACCTCGGTGGTTGTCCTGTCGATGGAGGCACGAGATGCGGGCCAGGCCGCTGTCCTCCCCCATTCATTGGAGTCAGCTGCGAGCGAAGGGCGAACCTTGTCCATGGCTTCCTGGTTGAGCACCAGTGACCGGCCAATGGCGGGTTCAACGGCCGGGGCTGGCCCGGCTGAAGACTGAGACTTCTTCTTTTCCTTTTCCATTCGCTGGGGCGCCATGGCAACGAGCTCGGGACCGATTGGACGAGGAGGTTATTGTTTCCAAAAGGCAGTTGAGTTGGAGGGGCGCGTCACCAGCAATAGGGGGATAACTGTGTTAGTCACGGTGGCCGCCTAGCCAGGCGGATATCAAGGCTGCGTGGGGAAGCGGAGATTCCCACGCCCAATCGAACGCCACACGTCAAATGAGGCCGCAGGCTGTTGGGGCCCACGGCGCTCCGCACTTGTCCTTTGGCTTCGCCCCAAATCCAAGTCCGAGCCTACCTTGGGCCTAGGGACTACTGTCGGCGTCCTGGGAACGGGGGTCCCTAGACTTGCCTGCCTACGGCCCACGGCATGGCTCCACCACTGGCCCTGTATGCCCATCTTCACCAGCAAACACTCAAGACACTAGTGAGGGGCCAAGCCTCGCAAGGCGGACGACGCAAGACCTACTCGGGGGCAGCCTCACCAGGCTAGCTCACGAGGGGCAGAGAGATCAAGGCAAGGGGCACCTCGTGAGGTTCTTGTGACACAAGCCATGACGACCAAGGTCAAGTGGACACCAGGCGGGTGCCAGCGTGCGAAGTGTCCTCGCTTCCTCTTTGGTGATAAAGAAGCAAGCGCAGGCCCGGGGTCCCGAGCCATCAAGCAAAGGTTTCCATATCGGTGCAACGAGACCAAGACCAGCAGGACGGCAGGACGGAGGTCACTGTGGAGCCCAAGATGGTATCATGACCAAATCCTTTGGCAGGCAACGACCATCTTTTGTCACGATAGCCTGTACTAGTTGTCCCCCTTCAAACTTGCCGTTGTGGGATCCCTTCCCCCCTAATATTTGGGAAGAGGACCCGGGCCTCTATAAATATGGCTAGCCACCACCTTAGAAAAAGGAGGATCCTCGACCGCATCAACTCACCAGGCACAAGAGCACCTCTCCTCAGGAGGTTGTTCTTACCTTGTAACTATTCATCCCCAGCCTAAGAGGCAATCCACCACACCACACTGGAGTAGGGCATTACACCACATTGGTGGCCCGAACCAGTATAAATCTTGTGTCCCTTTGTTCTGCGAGTTCGATGCGCTAAGCCTTGAGATTGTGGTGAGGGTGTGAGCTAGGGGGAGGATAGATCTTCGTGCGCACCCCAGTGTTCGAACCTCAAGGGTTTTGCTGGAACCCGAAATCCGACAGCGAGTGTCTTGAGTAGTTGATGTCGAAGCTGGGCCGTACCAGGCCGTCGATGGAGCCATGCCCTGGGCTGTAGGTAGGCTAGTCTGGGTATCCCCATTCCCAAAACGCCGACAGTAGCCCCAGGGCCCAAGGGGCGCTCGAACTTGTCTTCGAGGCGAAGCTAGAGGGCATGTCAGGAGTGTCGCTGTCCCCAATCGCCTGCGGCCTTGATAGACACGTGGCTCTCGATGGGACGTGGGCGCCCACACTTCCCCACGCAGCCTTGATATTCGCCGAGCTTGGCAGCCATCTGTTGCCAACGCAGCCCCGCCTTCATCGCTTGCCATGCTCACCCTAAGCTCCTTCACCTTCCCGATAAATAGTGGTTCTTTTCCCAGATTTGACGCCGGTGCTGGTCCTCCCCTGTCGCCATGGTGCCACGGTCGAAGAAGAAGGGGAAAACCTGCGCTTTGGTCGGGCCCCAGCCAGCCTTTGAGCCTGCCCTCGAGCGGTCGATGTTGGTCAACCAAGAGGGGCTGGACAAGGTCCGACCGACGCTCGCTTCCGATTCGAATGAGTGGAAGGCGACAGTTGCTTGGCCTGCTTCCCGGGCCATGGTCTACATGGAAGCCACTGAGATCCCCATCCATCTTCACGCCCGCTTGGCTGGCCTGATCCCCCTTTCTCCAATTTCTTCAACGCCATACTCTCGCTTTACCAAGTCCACACGCTGCATTTGGATCCTCAATCTATCATCCTCCTTGCCGTTTTCGCCTTCCTCTGCAAGGTCATGGTGGGCATCTCCCCTTCCGTGGCCTTGTTTCACCATTTCTTCTCACTTCACCTAGTCGACGCCCGCCAGCGCTCGGGGTGCGTGGCCGTTGAGGCTGTAGCAGCGACAGCCGGCTAGGGCATCAACCTCAAGCTGTCGCCAGTTGTAAGCTGATTCAGGAAGCGGTGGGTGTTCGTCGACGCCGGCGTGCTTAGCTCCTTGCTCCTGCTTCCACGAGTGCCAGCCATACCGAGCTCCAGCTACGGGCACGTGAAGCTTGTTGACCATCGTCTCACCCATGTCTGGCGTCGGTTGGCCAGGTTGAAGAAGCTCGGAGTGACATCACCAATGGTGGTGAAGTAGTTCATTCAGTGTCGCATCGCTCCGCTTCAGCGCCTTTCTCGACAGATATGGACCTTCACCGACAGGAGGGACCCCATGCGGCTCCAAGTGCTTGTGCTTCCTTCCGAGACATTGTGCACGGTACCCGAGCTTCTGACGGGCGACCTAGCGCCAGCCAACTTCAAAGGAGGGATGCTTCATGTACTATTGCTCGATCAAGGAGGACTTTGTGAGGCAGATGGCCCTTTATGATGAGTTGGGGCTGTGCCCGGGAGGCCTTGAAGGACCCCGTGAGAACCCCATCTTCGTGGATCCCTTGCCTGCCGACCCTATGGCGCACGCCCCGATATGGGAGCAGGGGGCGAACGCCGCCGCATTCCGCTGAGATGACTGTCGGGGAGCTGGCACCAACAGGTACTCCCGAGGCAACCGCCCCCGAGGCTTTGGCCGGCGCCCCCGAGGTGGCCGCTCAAGGGCTAGCGCCATCCGACACTCCTGAGGCGACAGTCCTCGAAGCTTGGGCACGCAGTTCTGAGGTGGAAATCAGAGACATGGCGCAGTCTGACGCTCCCGAGGCCGCCGCCCCAGGAGCCCCGTCGAGCGCTCTAGGTGCTGATGGCCATGCCCTGCGCCTTGGCCAGCTTCGCCTGATCCTTGAGGCACTCCGCAAGCGCAAAGGATCTCCGAGCTGTAGTGCTGACGCCTATCAGCCGCTAATGTAGAGGAAATACATAGGCATAGATGAGTAAGTACCTTATCTTGGTGTTTTATTGCATGTCATGTTCTTCCCTGACAATGGCTCCTTACGATCCCTTCGGCTGCGGTGGCGAAATCTCCTGAGAAGAGACCCCCGCAGGTCCTTGGCTCGCTCTTGATTCCGGGCCCCTCGCACCAGACCCTCGCCAAAAGAGGCGCAAGGGCGGTCCAAAAGGCGTACGTGCCGACGGGGGGCCATGGGCCTGTGTTTCCAGCATCCTTCCTTCACGGTCCATCCTGGGGTGCAGAAGGCGTGCCGAGGGCTCCTCCATTGGTCATCGCTGGTAGCTGGGTGATCCTAGCATCACCTTCTTCTTCAAGCAGCAAGACCGCGCCAGCCAGCACCTTTGTCGAGGCCCGAAAGGCGGCAGGGAAGGCACCGGCTTCCAGCCCCTCGTTAGGGCAGGCGAGCCACTCCAAGCCGCTCCGATAGCCCCCGGCGCGAAGGATGGGCTTGGCCACGCACTGGAGCTCGTGCGCAGGAGCGGCGCCGTCCGCCATGATCTTTTCCGGGAGGCGATGGGTGCGTTGAGCTGGCTTGGAGAAGAGCTTGCTGACGTCGACGCCCGCCTTGAGACGGAGGACCTTCGCCTAGCGCACGAAAGGCACCTATTGAAGGTCGCCATCAACCTTGGGCATCTTCAACATGAGCGCGCAAGTGCCGCCGTATCCCTTGCGACATCTCGCGAGGCTTGTGCCCGGGCCCTGGAGTAGGCCAGAGCGGCTGACCGTCACCGTGAGGTTGCCAAGGAGCACGAGCGGGAACTCCAAGCTTCAAACGCTGGCCTTGAGTAGCAGATCGAAGCGTGCAAGGTCGTCTTGGACGTATCACTAAGCAGGGCACCTTCCGAAGAGAAGGAGATCCAAAAACATGAGGAGCCGCTGGCACTGGAGGCCCTGGAGCGTAGTCTGGGGCTCGAGCGGCAGGAGGTAAGGGAGCGCCACGTAGCTGTGGCTAAGGAAGCTGTTGTCGCACGGGAAGCCAAGATCCTGGAGGAGGTCGATCGGAGGTTGGCGAAGGCTCACGCGGCTGTCGCCGACGAGCACCGCTTGAAGCTGGTGCTCCTGGAAGCCGAGTTTAAGGGCAGGACCGCCGCCCTTATAACAAAGCTGGATGAGGCGGTGAAGCGTGAGAGGGCCGCCAACGCAGCTCAGGCCTTTGCCCAGGCTGACTTGGCCTCCACACCCGCCGACTTTCTTCGATGCTTCAGGCCCTCTAGATGAGGGCCAACTGAGCCTTGAGCACCATCTGCGAGGAGAGCGCCCCCCACCCACTCGAGGGTTACTATGCCAGCCACCTCCGCTTCTTCACCGATGTCATGACCCTCCTAGAGGACCGGGCTATAAGAGCTCGTTGAGGAGACAAGCCGGGGCCTTCTCGAGCGCGTGTTCTCATGCATCTTCAGTCACCTCCTAAACCTCGATCCACATTTGGACTTTGGTGTCACCATAGCCCCCGTGCAGGGGGTCATCCAGGACAACCCGGCGACTGATATGTCTCCAACGTATCTATAATTTTTGATTGTTCCATGCTATTATATTATCTATCTTGGATGTTTTATATGCATTTATATGCTATTTTACATGATTTTTGGGACTAAGCTATTAACTTAGAGCCCAGTGCCAGTTTCTGATTTTTCCTTGTTTTTGAGTTTCGCAGGAAAGGAATATCAAACGGAGTCTAGTTGACCTGAAATTTATGACGATTGTTTTTTGACCTAAAGAGGCCAACGGAGTACCAGAGATGCACCAGAAGAGTCCCATGGCCACTACAAGGGTAGAGGGTGCCCCCCGACCTAGTGGGCCCCTCATGGACTCCCCTGAATTGTTCCCGACACCAACACCTCTTATATATCCCCAAACCTCCAAAACAGAACCTAGATCAGGCGTCCCGCCACCACAAGCCTCTGTAGCCCCGAAAAACAAATCGGGACCTTGTTCCGGCAACCTACTAGAGGGGGAAATCATCACCGGTGGCCATCTTCATCATACTGTCCCTCCCCATGATGATGAGGGAGTAGTTCACCCTCGGGGCTGAGGGTATGTACCAGTAGCTATGTGTTTGATCTCTCTTTCTCGTGTTCTTGATTTAGCACAATCTTGATGTATCGCGAGCAATGTTACTATAGTAGGATCATATGGTGTTTCTCCCCCTCTACCTTCTTGTAATGGATTGAGTTTTCCCTTTGAAGTTATCTTATCGGATTAAGTTTTTAAGGATTTGAGAACACTTGATGTATGTCTTGCATGTGCTTATCTGTGGTGACAATGGGATATTCACGTGATCTACTCGATGTATGTTTTGGTGATCAACTTACGGGTGTTATGACCTTGTGAACTTATGCATTGGGGTTGGCACACGTTTAGTTCTTGACTCTCTGGTAGAAACTTTGGGGCACTCTTTGATGTTCTATGTGTTGGTTCGAATAGATGAATCTGAGATTGTGTGATGCATATCGTATAATCAAACCCGCGGATACTTGTGGTGACATTCTATTATCTAGGTGACATTAGTGTTTTGGTTGATGTGTATCTTAAGGTGTAATTTTAGTTCGAACTCTTGGGCTGTTTGTGACACTTATAGGAATAGCCCAATAGATCAATCAGAAAGAATAACTTTGAGATGGTTTCGTACCCTACAATAATCTCTTTGTTTGTTCTCCGCTATTAGTGACTTTGGAGTGACTCTTTTTTGCATGTTGAGGGATTGTTATATGATCTAATTATGTTACCATTGTTGAGAGAACTTGCACTAGTGAAATTATGAAGTCTAGGCCTTGTTTCTAAGCATTGCAATATCGTTTTCGCTCACTTTTATCACTTGCTACCTTGCTGTTTTTATATTTTCAGATTACAAAAACCTATATCTACCATCCATATTGCACTTGTATCACCATCTCTTCGCCAAACTAGTTCACCTATACAATTTACCATTGGATTGGGTGTGTTGAGGACACAAGAGACTCTTTGTTATTTGGTCGCAGGGTTGTTTGAGAGAGACCATCTTCATCCTACGCCTCCCACGGATTAATAAACATTAGATCATCCACTTGAGGGAAATTTTCTACTGTCCTACAAACCACTCCACTTGGAGGCCCAACAACGTCTGCAAGAATATGGTTGCATAGTAGACATCAAGCTATTTTCTGGCGCCGTTGCCGGGGATGTTAGCGCTTGAAGGTATATCTTTAGATCTTGCAAACGAATCTTCTAGTTTCTTTTTTTATCACTAGTTTAGTCTATAAAATAAACTACAAAAATGGAAGTGAGTTTGCCTCATATGCTTCATCTTTTTAATGCCTTTCGTGAAAATAAGGATTCCGATAATTGTGCCAAAGTTTTAGAAGTGGAATGCATTAAAATGTTTGGCACTAAATCTTTGAATGATGAGCATGATTGCAATGTTGTTAGTATGAATTCCTTGAATATCCATGATACTAGTGACATGCAAAGCCACAAGCTTGGGGATGCTATGTTCGATGAAGATGATATTATTAGTCCCCCAAGTTTTGATGAGAAAATTTATTATGATGAGAGCATGGCCCCTATTTATGATGATTATTGTGATGACTTGTATGCTATAAAGTATAATGGTAACCATGAAACTTGTCATCATGATTTTAATTTTCAATTGTATTATGCCTGACATGATAGTCATTTTGTTAAGTTTGCTCCCACTACTATGAATGAGAAGAATTTTCCTTATGTGGAGATGTCAGGACCCCGATTCTAAGTCACACCGATCTAGCATGTAACACGTCATATAACTTTTGGCTCAGGACCGTTTGCGCCTTTTGGCTCATGTATATGATAGTGTCGCTAGCATCCATATGATAGAGAACCCGGGCCGACATGACTAGTCGTGAACCAAAAGTGGCACTAACTTATGGGGACAGGCATAAATGGAATAACATCGAGCATGTCGGTCAGCAGCGTGTGAATCCGGGCTGTAGCAACTGGGCTAACAGGACTCCGGGAACCCGGGCTGTAGAAGGCTAGCAGGACTCTGGAAGTCACCGCGTGACATTTCCCCGAAAGGACAGACAGAGGAACGATGTGAATCACACGTCGGCCGGTCTAAGAGTTCCGGAGCAGTAGTGCTGGGCTAGCAGGACTCCGGTGAACCAGGCTGTAGCAGACTACCATGGCTCAGTGGAAGCACTAGACTACATTTCCCCATAAGAGAGGCTACCAAGGATGAACAACTAGGTTGTCGGATCCCACGCATAGCAATACATGTCACACGTACGCATAACATGCAAGTATGTGTTGTACAACATGGCATCACAACATAACTCAAACTCATATAGATAAAGGCCCAGAAGAGCCACATAGCATAATACAAACAGAAGTCTCATGACCCATCATTCAGAGGATACAAGCAACAGAAGCATTACATGTCTGAGTACAGACAACTACAAAAGAAAAAGGCTGAGAAGCCTGACTATCTACAAGTCCCTCCCAAGGGTACAAGATCGTAGCTGAGGTAACAAGCTACTCGCCGAAGTCCAAGCGGTACTACTAGTGAGACAGATGTCTCACCTGCAAAACATAAATAAAGCAAACGTGAGTACAAAGGTACTCAGGAAGACTTACATCAGATCCTATTATACATGCATTTGCATCAAGAAGGTAATGTGGGGTTTAGTTGCAGCAAGTCAGCTTTGACTTAGTGGCTATCCTGTTCTACGACTACGAGAAACTTCTTTGAGGTGAGGCAGCGCACACGAGTCCATTAATCACCACATCAATACACTACTATGGATTCATCCCCGTCTCTCTATGAGAAGGCCATCCATAGCACTCACACTTGTCTTGAGAGCATTTTAGAGTATCCACTTTAAGTTGTCTATGTACCACGTAAGCATCCAAGAAGTCCATAACCGAGGACACGGCTATTCGAATAGATCATGATAACCCTGCAGGGGTGTACTTCTTCACACACGCTCTCACCACTTATCACCATGTACACATCATATATCTCGGAAACCTTCAAGCGGAAGCCTGGCGAGGGTGTCGGCCACGACCTGACTAACCACACAAGACTCTAGTCCAGGTTTATCGCCTATTCGGGTTCCATCCGCGAGGAGATCCGGCCGGGGTTTCGCTCACGGCACCAAACGACGTGTACAAGGTTCCCGAGCCCACCATCCGGGTGCCACTCGGTACACAGGGCCACGGTGCCTAGTCTGTCCCAAGTCCACCCTGTCGGGTGCCACTCGGTAGAAAAATAGCACTACCTACAAACACCAGAAACTATTTGCGACTCCTGGACAGAGATCAAGGTGGTTAATAAGTCGAGAGAGCTTGGAGCGCCCGGAGCCCAATGTGTGGTAGTAGCTAGTCATTGGACAACTTACACATAACTCAGTTCTTAAGGACGGTCCCAATGAGACAACCCACCATGTACTCCTACATGGCCCCTCACCGCTACCTTTACCAAATCGTGTTCACACACTTAACTCTCAGCATCAGAACATATCATAACACTCCAATCTATTCCCAATGAATCAGACCTGACACAACTCTAAGAAATAGCAGGCATGGCATGGTAGGAACACAACATGGCTCAATCAACTCCTACACATGCTAGTGGGTTTTAACTATTTACTGTGGCAATGACAAGTCATGCAGAGGAATGGGTTCAACTACCGCAGCATAAAGTAGCAGTTGAATCGTTGTTGTCCTAATGCAATAAAAGAGAGCATGAGAGAGGGAGTGGGATTTTATCGGAATGAAAAAGGGGGGGTTTGCTTGCCTGGTAGATCAAAAGGGACACTGCTCCACAGACAGGTACTCTGGAGCACTCTCCGGAGCAGGACCTATCGAGAAGGAACGGTGTCGACAATCAATACACAATCATATGCACCAATATGATGCATGAATATGGCATGAATATGTGATGTGTTTTGAGCTAATGCATTTAGCATTCAACTTGGAAGAGGTCCATTTGAACCAAAGGTTCAAATGCAACTCTAATTTATGTCCCTTTAAATGCCATAAGTGTGTTTGCATATATACAGCATGTATAGGTTGGTTTGTCATGCATGAAAATGGTACAGATGGATAGATTGAATTTTTCTGATAATTTTTCATATATAACTTATTTCAATCTGAGCTACGGTTGAATTTCTGTGATTTTTTGAATTTTATATCATTTTCTAGATTTTCCTGATTTAATTTAATACCAGAAAATGAATAACTGCGTCAGCATGACAGTGGCATGACGTCAGCGAGTCAACCATGGCTGAACAGGTCAAACCTGACCTGTGGGGACCACACGTCAGTGTCATAGTTAGTTAACAGAGTTAATTAGTTGTTAAACTAATCCTAAACTAGAAATTAGCAGGGCCGGGCCCCACATGTCATTGACCCACAGGGGTCAAAGCTGGGTCAACAGGTGGGTTAGACCCGGTCAATCCCGCCGGCGTTTAGCCGCCGGTGAGGCCGAACGTGGCGGAGGGGCTCGGGATCGTCGCTCCGGCGACCATTTGGGTGGCGGAGACCACGGGCGAGGAGCCAGCGCTCGTCCGCATCATCTGGAGCAAGTGGGAGAGGCGGGGATGGCCGGGGCTCGCCGGAGCGGAGCTCGGCGCGGCGGCCGGAGCATGGCTTTGAGCGGGAGCGGGCTGCGGGGCACGGGGAGGCCACCCGAGGGGCTCTGCGGCACCCTCATGGCACCAGGAGCACGGTGAGGTGGTCGGGGGCGAGCTGCGGCAGCTAGCGCGATGATGGCGACATGGACGGTGGCTGGGACCTACGGCCGTGGTGGTAGAGCTAGCTAGGCGAGGCAATCGAGCTCAAGAAAAAGGGGGAAAAAGAGGGAGGTTGTGGCCGCGTCGGCGTGCGGCGGCGCTTTCCGGTGCGTTCGGGCGTCGTGGGAGAGAGCGAGAGAGAGGAGGGGAGAGGCGCAGGAGAGAGGGAGTGAGGCCGGGGGGAGCTGGGCGCTTCTGGCGAGGCCAGGTCGAAGAGGGGAGAGGGCAGGCAGGCAGCTGCCGTGGCACGCATGCGCACAGCGTGCAGCGACCACGCGCCCTGTCCCTCTGGCGTGAGGAGGGGGACGACTGGCACTAGCCAGTTGGATGGGCCAGCACAGAGCCAGGCCAGCAAGTGGCCCAGGTAAGTCCAGGTAAGGGTTTTCCCCTTTTTGTTTATTTCCTACTTTTCTGACCTTTGTTTTGACTTAATAATAAAACTAAATCATTTTATTTTCTTCTGACAACTTTTGCAGGGACCTAAGGGATTAATCCAAAGCCCCTCACCAAAATTCAGAATTTTTGGACATATATAAAATATATAACATATATATATATCCAATGCAAATAAGTATTGCATTAATTCCAAATGGCCAAAATAAAAATTTATGAGCTCCTGAAAATATTTGTTTAAATTTTACCTCTGACCAATATTTTCAGAGAGCAACATGAAAATTTTCTTGGACCTTTTTGGAGCAATTTTTATCTGGGTTATTTCCAGAAATGATTTCTGAGGGTTTCACAAATCCCCAATTCAAATTTAAATGAAATTTAAACATGATGCACACATGACTAGCTAGTCTAGGTCATACCAGAACTAGGGATGTGACAGGAGAGTAGTAAAATTTCTATGCTTGTGCATCATGAAAATAAGGCTTTATGTCATGATTATATAGTTGAATTCATTCATGATGCCACCAATAATTATTATGAGTGAGGAATATATGCTTGTAGGAGTTGCAATAATACCAAGTTTCCAATCTATATGTTGAAAGTTTTGAAGTTGCACTTGTTTTGCCTTCCTATGCTAGATGATTCTTGATCCCATGAATTGTTTGCTCAGAAAATCCTTATGCATAGGAAGTGGGTTAGTCTTGAATGTTCTAGTCATATTTTTCATGATGCTCCCATTATGTTTCAATTCTTATCTTTTATGTGAGCATCATTGAAATCACCATGCCTAGCTAGAAAGGCATTAAAGAAAAGCGCTTGTTGGGAGACAACCCAACATTTATACCTACTATTTTTGTGTGTTGACATGATTAAGCTACTATAGTGATCATGTTTCATAGAATTTATTTCAATAAAGTGCCAAGTAAGACCTTTGGCATGATCTATGGTCATAGTTAATATGATCTTGCTGAAAAACAGAAACTTTTGCGCTCAGGAAAACAATTCTCATTCTTAACAGAAGCGTGATAAAATACTGATTCTTTTTGCAGAAGATTAATAAACAAATTGCTTACATATTCCTTATTTTTCAGGTGTTTTGGAGTAACAGAAGTATTCGAGAGTGACATATTACTACAGACTGTTCGGTTTTTGACAGATTCTGTTTTCTATGTGTTGTTTGCTTATTTTCATGAATCTATGAGTAGTATCAGAGAGTGTAAGGTCATATTTATCCCTAAGTTTTTTGGTGATTGATGACAATGCATTTGCGGACTAATCGTGTGCCATGAGCTTTCCAGACTCTTCTCTGCTAGGCACAAGACGATTGGGTGCCCCTCGAAGACTGACGAAGACGGCGTCTTTTCTACATTTCTTTTTGGTGGATTTGAGTCGTAGGAAAGCCGTACTATTAAGAGGGGGTCCGCGTTGGAAAGGTTTCGGTGGAATCATCACGTACACGTCTCCTTTTATCCCCTCCTTCTTCCTTGGAGCTTCCTTCGTTTTCCTGCCATAGTTGACTGACTGCTTGTGTGGTTGCGGTAGTACTGCTCCAGGATTAACGGTAGTACCGTGGGCATCCACGGTAGTACCGCATAGTGGCACGGTAGTACCGCTGGTGCTCACGGTAGTACCGCTCCCCCGGAGCCTTACTACCGCTGCCCCACCCGGCTAGTGCCGCCCGGTTGCGGTAGTAGGAGCGGATGTAATTTTTTACATCCGCACCTGCCGCGGTAGTACCGCTTTCGCCGTGCGGTAGTACCGCGCTAGGCGGTCAGGCAGTAGTACCGCCCCTCGGCAGTACTACTGTGTCGAGTTTTTGCTACTTCCGTTCTTTTGCGGAAGTATGCACGGAAGTTCCCCTCCCCCCTATCGGGACTTTTTTCCTCACGGTAGTACCGCCCTGATGGCGCGGTAGTACCGCGCGGGCGGAAGTACCGCCCCATCTTGCGTCTATTTCCCTGGCTGGGGATCGCGGCAGTACCGTAGGGTGGTACGGTAGTACCGCACTACCGTGCGGTAGTACCGCTTGGTTGCAAGCAGTACTACCGCGCGGCCTTGCGGTAGTACCGCTGGCCGCGGGCTGGTAGGTGGGTAACGGTTGGATCTTTTCCACACACTATATAAAGGGTCTCCTTCTTCCCCGTTGACTCACCTCTTCCACCATTAAAGCTCCATTATTGCTCCAAGCTCCATTTTCGCCCGATCTCACTCCCTAGCCAACCAAACTTGTTGATTTGCTCAGGAGTGGTTGAGAAGGCCCCGATCTACACTTCCACCGAGAGATATTTGATTCCCCCTACTAATCCCTTGCGGATCTTGTTACTCTTGGGTGTTTGAGCATCCTAGACGGTTGAGGTCACCGCGAAGCCATAGTCCATTGTGGTGAAGCTTCGTGGTGTTGTTGGGAGCCTCCAATTGAGTTGTGGAGATTGCCCCAACCTCGTTTGTAAAGGTTCGGTCGCCGCCTCCAAGGGTACCAATAGTGGAATCACGGCATCTCGCATTGTGTGAGGGCGTGAGGAGATTACGGTGGCCCTAGTGGCTTCTTGGGGAGCATTGTGCCTCCACACCGCTCCAACGGAGACGTACTTCCTCTCAAAGGGAAGGAACTTCAGCAACACATCCTCGTCTCCACCAACTCCACTTTTGGTTATCTCGTGCCTTTACTTGTGTAGCTTATTTGTTTCATATATCTTGCTTGCTTGTGTTCCTATTCGTGTTGCATCATATAGGTTGCTCATCTAGTTGCATGTCTAGACAACCTATTTTGATGCAAAGTTTAAATTGCTAAAGAAAAGCTAAAAATTGTTAGTTGCCTATTCACCCCCCCCCCTCTAGTCAACCATATCGATCCTTTCAATTGGTATCAGAGCCTCATCTCTTTATTAAGGACTTTACCGTCCGAAGAGTATGGTTGATACCGTAGACAGAGCGGAGGAACACTCCGGTGTGAATCCTATCTCGTCTACGGGCGATGGGGGAACTTCGGTCTCTCGTGAGGAGTTCAATGTAGCCTTGGAGACATTGAAAACCTCCATGACGACCGAAGTTGAAAGCATGTTTACTAAATTTCTTGAGGGGCTTAAACTATCGACCGCACCGTTGAAAGTGGGGGATCCCGCCAACAAGGTGTCGGATGCTATCCCTGAAAAGGGGGAAGCTAGTAGTGAAAAGGCTCCTTCATCTAGTGGCAAGAATGGCACCGACATCTTTGCCCATGTGGAACCACCACTTGTTTATGGTGGACCGGTTCCTTCCACTCATTTGAATCATGCCGGTCCTCCCCCTAAGATTGTGAAAAATGAGGATTTTGATTCATGGGTTTACCGCTTTAAACGTCATTTAAATTATGTAAACACTAACCTTTGGAGAATCATTGAAGAAGGTTTCTATCCACATGATCCAAGCAACTTCACTCCTCGAGAAGCCGCGGACAACCAATTCAATGAGAATGCTCTCTTCATCATTCAAGATGCATTTCCACCCAAAGACCTACCTCATATTCGTCCCTTCGCCTTGGCCAAAGATGCATGGCATTGTGTCGTGTCTCTCTACCGGGGAAGCGCAAGCATTCAACGGTCCAACTATGAAGTGGTACAAGATGAGGCCGATGAGTTTGCAATGAAGGAAGATGAAGAACCTCGTGAGCTCTATCGGAGAGTCACCAAACTCGCGGTCTCACTACGAGATCACGGGAGCAAGGACACGGATGACAATTGGATCAAGCGCAAATTCCTCAAGGCGATGATGCCCTACCACAAGGCCATGTCCTCCGTCATTCGTCAAAGACTGAACTTCCACACTTTGACCTCAAGCAAAGTGTTGGATGAGTTTGTGGCCATGAACATTTTGGACAAGACCGCGGACAATGCGGTGCTCCGTTCTCAACGGGCAAAGAAGCCTATCCTTGCATTGAAGGCCAAGCTCACCGTGGAAGAAGAAGAAGAGGAAGAAGAGGAGAGCAACCCTGAAGATACGAAGTATGCATATCATGAACATATGGCACTTGCTTCAAGGCAATTTTGGAGCAAGAAAAACTCGAGGCCCAACTTTAGCAAAAACAACTCGAGTGGCACAAGGGGCAAGCAACGTGTAAGGACTTGCTACAATTGCAGCAACATAAGTCATTTCGTTGCGGAATGCCCGTATGAGAAGAGGGAAGTCAATGGTGGCAAAATCATCCGAAAGGACAAGGCCAAGTCGTTCCCCAACAAGAACAACTTCACCAAGAAGACTCCTCCCAAGGCCTTGGTTGTGCAAGAAGAGTACAATGAGGATGATGACGATGATGAAGATGATGAGTCAGTTGCCATGGCCTCCGTCGCCATTGCAACAACATCACAAGTGTCCCTCTTCGACTCACCCAACGAAAGCATCACCGCCAAGTGCCTCATGGCTAAAGCCACCAACAAGGTAACCTCCAACATAAAAACTACCATCATTAATCATCCTTCCCAAACGGATAGCATTAATGAAGTTGAGGGAGCTAATGTGGAGGCCAATGAGTTTGAGGCCTTTATGGGTAAACTCAAGGGAAAATCCAAGAAGCACTTTGTTGCTCTCTTGGAACAACTTGGTGAGGCCAATGACATGATCGAGGCTCACGAAGACACCATCTCGAAGATGGAAGGGCATAGTCGTGACTATGCCGATGAGATTTCGGATCTTTCCAATGCTCTTGAGGAAGAGCGTGGTCTTCGTTTGGCTCTTGAGGAGTCACACAACGTTGATCATGCTAAGTTAGAGAAAGATTATGATCATGCCCTCGTTGTTTCTCGTGTGCTAAATTCCGAGAAGGCCAAACTCGGGGTTGATCTTGCTAGACTCAAAGAGGAGTTTGATATACTTGACAAGGCCCACAAGGCCTTGAAGGGTATTCACGCTAGTCTTAAGGAGTCTCATGATCAACTCCAAGTGAAGCTAACTAAGGAGAAAGCAACTTTTCCTCATATGGTTTTAATTGATAATGCAAATGCTACTAACCCGTGTTGTGAGCATATACATCTTGTTGAAGAAAATGCTAAGTTGAAGGAGCAACTTGAGAGAGGCCTTGCGACTTGCATACAAGGCAAGAAGAACCTCAATGATCTCTTGATCAACCGAAAGGGAGGTGTGGCGAAGGAAGGGGTTGGGTACGTCCCCGACTCCAAGAACAAGAAGAAGAATGACAAGACCAAACGACCTCCTCCCCTCATGCAAACCTTTGTGAGGGCGGGAGAGAGTGTCCCCGAGGAGAAGAAGAAGAACAAAGTCAAGAAGGGCAATGTCACCTCACCCAACAAAGCCGGCGATTTTAATCCTTCTTATGTGTTGTGCCGTGCTAGTGATGGGCATGTTTATGCCAAATTTGTTGGTTCTCTTCATGAGTACATTGAATGGTCTATTTGGGTTCCTAAGACCCTTGTTACTAACATCAAAGGACCCATTACAAAATGGGTACCTAAAACCAAGCATTGATCTCTTGTAGGTGTTTGCTTCTGGTGGTGGATCATGGTTGCTCGATAGTGGAGCTACAAATCATATGACCAGAAGCAAGGACTTGGTGGTGGACGTGCACAAGGTTCCATCTATGCCCACCAATGTCGAGTGAGGTGACGCCTCATCTTCTAAGGTATTGGGACTTGGCAAGGTTGTCATCTCTCATGATCTCACGATCGAGAAGGTCATGCTTGTTGAGTCCCTTGCATACAATTTACTTTCCGTTCGTCAACTTGCAATCATGGGCTTTGCCACTTTCTTTGATATCGATACCGTGGCCCTCTTGTGGAGCAAGACTCTTAAAGTAGCCTTTGTTGGGCATGTCGAGAACGGTCTATATGTGATTAACTTTTCGGAGCGACCCACTAAGACCGCGACATGCCTAATGGCTAAAGTTGATGTGGGATGGCTTTGGCATCGCCGTTTAGCCCATGTCAATATGAGATCTTTGCAAAGTCTCCTAAAGTGGGACCATGTCCATGGACTAACGAATGTTGGTTTTGCTAAAGATCGTGCTTGCAGTGCCTGTATCCAAGGAAAGCTACATGAGAAGGCTCACCCTCCCTCGACTATCATTTATTCAAAGAGGCCTTTGGAGCTCCTTCACATGGATCTCTTTGGGCCTCCATCCTTTGATAGTCTTGGAGGTAGGAAGTATTGTTTGGTGATTGTGGATGACTACTCAAGGTACACGTGGGTGTATTTCTTCAAGAGGAACAGCAAGACCCAACAAACCGTCATTGACTTTGCAAATGAAGCACAACGTCAACACAATGCAAAGATCTTGACAATAGGAAGTGACAACGGCACCGAGTTCAAGAACTACACCTTGGATGAATTTCTTAGTGATGAGGGAATCAAGCATCAATATTTCGCACCATACACCCCTCAACAAAACGGTGTTGCGGAGAGGAAGAACCGGACGTTGATGGATGCGGCAAGGACCATGATGGCGGAGTTCAAGTCTCCGTACAACTTTTGGGCCGAAGCCATCAACACCGCGTGTCATGCATCCAATCGGCTCTACCTCCGCAAGGGCTTGAACAAGACTCCATATGAGATACTCACCGGTAACAAGCCCAACCTCAAGTACTTCCGGGTATTCGGGTGTAAGTGTTTCATTCTCAAGAAAGGTGTTCGATTGTCTAAATTCGAGGCTAGAGCTTATGAGGGCATATTTGTTGGTTATGCTACAAACTCTCATGCTTACCGTGTCCTCAATAAATCCACCGGACTTATTGAGGAGACGTGTAACGTGGAGTTTGATGAGAATAACGGCTCCCAAGTGGAGCAAAGTGGCACTTGTGATGTAGGTGATGAAATTCCTCCTCAAGCCATAAGAAGAATGGGTGTTGGTTTCATCCTACCCATTGAGGAACCCCTTGTGGCCGAAGGAGAAGGACAATGCTCCACTCAAGTGGAGCCATCACCAACCCAAGGCCCACACGCTTCCGAAGAACAAAGTGAAGGCCCTCAACCTCATGAACAAGACCAAGGGCTAGATCATACTCAAGACTGTGTGGACACACCAAGTGATGCCCAAGGTCAAGTTCTCTCCCCCGAGCAAGTTCAAGATCAAGAACAAGTTCATGACGGCACTCAAGATGATCAAGTAACCGCTCCTCAACTCACCACCGAGGAGGAATTAGAGCGTCGTGCCGCCAAGGTTGCTTCCAAGCTCTCCACCAAGGATCATCTCATGACGAATGTGCTTGGAAGCTTAAGAAAGGGGGTAAGCACTCGTAGACAATTAGCAAATTATTGTGAGCATCACGCGTTTGTCTCTTGTGTGGAACCCCACAAGGTCTATGAGGCGCTAGAAGATCCGGATTGGCTCAATGCCATGCACGAAGAACTCAACAACTTCGAGCGCAACAAAGTGTGGAGATTGGTACCAAGGCCAACGGGGAACCACAATGTCATTGGAACCAAGTGGATATTCAAGAACAAGCAAGATGCCCATGGGATTATCATTCGCAACAAGGCTCCTTTGGTAGCACAAGGCTACTCCCAAGTCGAGGGTATCGACTACGGTGAAACCTTTGCTCCCGTTGCTCGTCTTGAATCCATTCCCATGTTGATTGCATATGCTTCTCATCATAACTTTAAGTTACATCAAATGGATGTGAAGAGTGCTTTTCTTAATGGTCCCATTAATGAATTGGTGTACGTCAAGAAACCCCCCGGGTTCGAGGATCCCTACTTTCCCGATCATGTGTATCAACTCGATAAGGCACTCTATGGCCTTAAACAAGCCCCACGTGCGTGGTATGACCACCTTACCGAGTTGTTACAAGACCGTGGCTTTGAAGCTGGGATAATCGACCCCACTCTTTTTACTAAGAAGGTCAAAGGGGAGTTGTTTGTGTGCCAATTATATGTTGATGATATTATCTTTGGTTCTCCTAACAAAGCTTTCAATGAGGAATTTGCCGCTCTCATGACCTCAAAGTTCGAGATGTCCTCCATGGGAGAGTTGAAGTTCTTTCTAGGGTTCGAAGTGAAGCAAATAAGAGAAGGAACCTTCATCAATCAATCCAAATACACTCAAGACATGCTCAAGAGATTCAAGCTAAGTGACGTCAAGCCGGCTTCCACTCCAATGACCACCAAGTACCAACTTGACTTAGATCCCAATGGTAAAGTGGTGGATCAAAAGGTATATCGTTCCATGATTGGATCCTTGCTTTACCTTTGTGCATCTAGACTGGACATCATGTTGAGTGTGGGAATTTGTGCACGGTTTCAAGCCGCACCTAAGGAAAGTCACTATGTGGCGGTCAAACGAATCTTTCAATATTTGGCTCATACCCCAAACTTTGTCTTATGGTACCCAAGAGGATCAAACTTCAAGCTTGTAGGGTACTCGGATTCCGATTGGGCAGGAGACAAAGTGGATAGGAAGTCCACTTCCGAAGGGTGCCAATTCCTTGGTTGCTCTTTGGTAAGTTGGTCTTCCAAAAAGCAAAGTTGTGTGTCTCTCTCGTCCACCGAAGCGGAGTATGTTGCGGCCGGTAGTTGTTGTGCACAACTCTTATGGATGAGGCAAACTTTAAAGGATTATGGTGTCACTTGTGACAAAGTGCCTCTTTGGTGTGACAATGAAAGTGCCATCAAGATCTCTCTCAACCCGGTGCAACACTTCAAGATGAAGCATATTGAGATCCGGTATCACTTCATCCGGGATCACATTAGGCGAGGAGAGATCGAGCTCAACTACGTCAACACTCATGATAACCTTGCAGATATCTTCACGAAGCCCTTGGATGAAGCAAGATTTCACGAGTTAAGGCATGAGCTAAATATCATCGATTCGAGCAATGTTGCATGAACCCTTGCACACCCCACCATACTCAACGTGTTGTCCTATTTAGATGTAGGCATGGACATAGGGGGAGTGATGTTCTCTCAATGAACTCTCCCTCCCCCCATTATGCATAAATCAATCAAGTCTTTCACATTAGCCATTTTTGATGGTACTTGTGCTTCAAAGACGAGTTTTGGTCATGGACCCAAGGATAATTCTTCGCGGTGCCATACCAATTGACTCAAACATAGGTGGCTACAGCCACCGCCCTCTCTTTTGAAGAGGTGGTGTCTCGTGGTTGGTTCATTTGTCGTGTGCCTTTCTGGTTTTGTGTGTTGCGTGGTCTTGTGGTGTTGTGTTGGCCCGGAGTTATTTTGTGCAAAGATCCAGTTTTTTGGGCTCGAAACGTGCATCTTCTTGAGCCCATGGTACTACCGCGTCTGGGCGCGGTACTACCGCTTGGGAGGCACGGTACTACCGCGCCACAGCACGGTACTACCGCACCACGCGGTACTACCGTGTCTGGGCACGGTACTACCGCGCCGTCAAGGGCGCGTGGGGGGTTATGACTCGGGCAGGGGAGTTCCAACTCCCCATACCCATTCATTGTCTCTCTCTCCACGTCTCTCCCTCTCAAGAACGGCGCCGGAGGCCCTCGCCGGATCTCCGTCTCCGGCCACTCTCCTCGGATTCCGACCGGTGGGATCGTTCCCCACCACTTCCTCTTGCCATGGACCAAGGTTTTTCCCCAAATCCCTCTCTTTCTTGGCTGTTTTCTTGCTTCTAGGCTTTTGGGGAGAAACTTGTTGTTCTTGAGATTTTAGGCCAAATCTATGCAAGAGTAGGATGTAGGAGAGTCGTGATGCGTAGGAAACATACTTGATATGCTGTCTTGTGGTAGTTTTGTCCAACCGTAGTACTGCCGTGTTTTTGCGGGCTTTCTCCGATTTTGAACCAGTTCAGATCTGACGCGGTGCGGTACTACCGTGCCCGATGTGCGGTACTACCGCTCTTGCGGTACTACCGCCCGTCAGGTGCGGTACTACCGTACCGTGCGGTACTACCGCTCTGCAGACGCGGTACTACCGCGCCGGCCGCGGCGCTAAGGTCGTACTACCGCTCCTACACCCGGTACTACCGTGCTCTTGCACGGTACTACCGCGTCTAAGAGTCGTACTACTATCTTAGCTCCGCAGCTCTTGGCAGTACTACCGTAGGGATCAAATCTCTCTCTAGGCATGTATCATGTGTGCCTTCTACTTGTTTCACTTGCTTTGTTGTGGTCTTTGCATTAATCTCTCTTGGCCGTTGTGGGTGTTTTTGCGTTCTGTGTCTTAGGTGGTGGCTCTCGCCGTTCCAATCCCAGTCGTGACACTGGCTCCAAGCGTCTGCGCAACCCCCAAGATGAAGCTCCAGAGGGCTCCAATGCCCCCAAGCACAATGTCAAGACCACTGCCAGCAAGCATAAGGAACCGGCTAAGGGCATGGACGAGATTTCAACCACTGAGTATGTCGAGCGCCGAAAGATCAATCCCTATGTGAATCCTCAGGCTATCCTCAGAGGCACCGAGTTGTTCTGGACCAAGCAACAGGCTCTCATCTATCTGGATGTGATCAAGAACAAGCAGAATACCTACGTGGATGTTAAGTGGATAGACATGCATCACCTGCGGAAAGACAAGTTTCGTGACTATTTTGGAGAGGCTCTGGACTTGGTGGAGCAGTTTGCTATTGAGCCGGTGATCTCCTTTCACCTTGACTATGACCCTGAGCTTATCTGTCAGTTCTTTGCCTCAGTGTACTTTCATCCCGGGGAGGAGCGGAGGATGACTTGGATGACCAATGGGCGTCAGCTGTCTGCTACATGGAAAGAGTTCATGGATCTGCTGCACATTCCTGATGACGGGCTTCACACCCCCGTTGGCGTCCGCCCCCATGCCAACTCTGAGTCTGCCAACAAGAACCAGCTTCAGCCCTTCCTTGTTGAGAAGGTACTCCCCAATGGGAAGTCATCTTGGGTGTTGAACTCCTTTCTGGATATCATGCATCGCATCTTCCACAACACTCTGTTCCCATGCATTGGCGACAAGGACAAGGTTCATGCATATCTAGTGGACATGTTGCTCTTGTGTGCAGAGGCACGTTCTTCTCAGACTCAGCCGCTTGATGTCTCTCACATCATGTGGTGTGAGCTTCGGTTTGCGGTGTTCACTCGCAAGGTACCTATCTATGGACCGTACCTGTTTCTGCTGCTCTCCTCCACTTGGGAGAAGACGTATCCAGGTGATGAGTTCCTTGCTCCAGACTGCATTCGCCATGAGTCCATCAGCCTCCGCATCAAGCCCAACTGGGCCAACACCACTACTCGTGCTGAGGCATCTTCTGCTAGGAGGGCTGCTGGTCACGGGGAGGCTACTGAGGACCGTGCTGAGGACCGTGCTACCAGGTCCACCACTTCTTCCTCTGAGCCATCATGGGCCAAGAAGCTGAAGAACAAGATGAAGACTCTCTTCTGCATGCAGGCAAAGGGACAGTATGGGGCTCACGTATCTGACAAGGAGAGTCACCGCCGTGACAAGAAGGTGATGAGGCTCTATGGAGAGGATGTGTCTGGCGGGTCTGAGGACATCATCACTCCTAAGGCTGACTGGATGTCTAAGCAGGGCTACAAGTGGACCAGTTCAGAGGATGACATGGAGGAGACTATCCCCGCCGCTGAGTCTGACGAGGAGCACGAGGAGCAGTTGGACGACTTCTCTGCCTGAGCCACCCCGTGTCTGTAGGTGTCCTCTCTGCCTTTTTGGCGTCTCGATGCCAAAGGGGGAGAGAGTGTAGGGATTTGCGTTGTGTTTGATGTGTTTGTTTGCTTTGTTTGCTTTGTCGTTTGGACCTCGTCTGCTTTAGTTCGGTTTGTGCTTCCGAGACCTTTCCTCCATATGGTGTACGACATATGCACTTTATCTATCGTAGTTAACTTATGTATGGTATATCTTGTCTAGTGATAGATATGCCTTGTCTCTATAATATAGGGGGAGCTTTGATCCTAGTATTCGTGTGCCGTGCAGTTCAAAGCACTCATCTAGGTAGCACACATCTAGGGGGAGCCCGTCTATATTATAGAGAGGAGGGGTTTGCATTTACTTAATATTATTTTCTTTGTGCAAATCCCGTATTGTCATCAATCCACCAAAAAGGGGGAGATTGTAAGGTCATATTTATCCCTAAGTGTTTTGGTGATTAATGACAATGCATTTGCGGACTAATCGTGTGCCATGAGCTTTCCAGACTCTTCTCTGCTAGGCACAAGACGATTGGGTGCCCCTCGAAGACTGACGAAGATGACGTCTTTTCTACGTTTCTTTTTGGTGGATTTGAGTCGTAGGAAAGCCGTACTATTAAGAGGGGGTCCGCGTTGGAAAGGTTTCAGTGGAATCATCATGTACACGTCTCCTTTTATCCCCTCCTTCTTCCTTGGAGCTTCCTCCATTTTCCTTCCATAGTTGACTGACTGCTTGTGTGGTTGCGGTAGTACTGCTCCAGGATTAACGGTAGTACCGTGGGCATCCACGGTAGTACCGCATAGTGGCACGGTAGTACCGCTGGTGCTCACGGTAGTACCGCTCCCCCGGAGCCTTACTACCGCTGCCCCACCCGGCTAGTGCCGCCCGGTTGCGGTAGTAGGAGCGGATGTAATTTTTTACATCCGCACCTGCCGCGGTAGTACCGCTTTCGCCGTGCGGTAGTACCGCGCTAGGCGGTCAGGCAGTAGTACCGCCCCTCGGCAGTACTACTGTGTCGAGTTTTTGCTACTTCCGTTCTTTTGCAGAAGTATGCATGGAAGTTCCCCTCCCCCTATCGAGACTTTTTGCCTCACGGTAGTACCGCCCTGATGGGGCGGTAGTACCGCGCGAGCGGAAGTACCGCCCCAGCTTGCGTCTGTTTCCCTGGCTGGGGGTCGCGGCAGTACCGTAGGGTGGTACAGTAGTACCGCACTACCGTGCGGTAGTACCGCTTGGTTGCAAGCAGTACTACCGCGCGGCCTTGCGGTAGTACCGCTGGCCAGGCGCGGTAGTACCGCTGGCCGCGGGCTGGTAGGTGGGTAACGGTTGGATCTTTTCCACACACTATATAAAGGGTCTCCTTCTTCCCCGTTGACTCACCTCTTCCACCATTAAAGCTCCATTATTGCTCCAAGCTCCATTTTCGCCCGATCTCACTCCCTAGCCAACCAAACTTGTTGATTTGCTCGGGAGTGGTTGAGAAGGCCCCGATCTACACTTCCACCGAGAGATATTTGATTCCCCCTACTAATCCCTTGCGGATCTTGTTACTCTTGGGTGTTTGAGCATCCTAGACGGTTGAGGTCACCGCGAAGCCATAGTCCATTGTGGTGAAGCTTCATGGTGTCGTTGGGAGCCTCCAATTGAGTTGTGGAGATTGCCCCAACCTCGTTTGTAAAGGTTCGGTCGCCGCCTCCCAAGGCACTAATAGTGGAATCACGGCATCTCGCATTGTGTGAGGGCGTGAGGAGATTACGGTGGCCCTAGTGGCTTCTTGGGGAGCATTGTGCCTCCACACCGCTCCAACGGAGACGTACTTCCTCTCAAAGGGAAGGAACTTCGGCAACACATCCTCGTCTCCACCGTCTCCACTTTTGGTTATCTCGTGCCTTTACTTGTGTAGCTTATTTGTTTCATATATCTTGCTTGCTTGTGTTCCTATTCGTGTTGCATCATATAGGTTGCTCATCTAGTTGCATGTCTAGACAACCTATTTTGATGCAAAGTTTAAATTGCTAAAGAAAAGCTAAAAATTGTTAGTTTCCTATTCAACCCCCCCCCCTCTAGTCAACCATATCGATCCTTTCAGAGAGTATGAACCATGGAGAAGTTGGAATACAGTAGATATTACACCAATATAAATAAATAATGAGTTCACGACAGTACCAAAACTGGTGATTTATTTTCTTATACTAATGGAGCTTACGAGTTTTCAGTTGAGTTTTGTGTTGTGTAGTTTTCAAGTTTTGGGTAAAGTTTTGATGGACTACGCAAAAAGGAGTGGAAAGATACTAAGCTTGGGGATGCCCAAGGAACCCCAAGGTAATATTCCAGGATATCCAGGCAACTAAGCTGTGGGGATGCCCCGCATGGCATCCCCTCTTTCGTCTTCTTTCATCGGTAACCTTACTCGGAGCTATATTTTTATTCACCACATGATATGCGTTTTTCTTGGAGTGTCATTTTATTTTATTAGGATTTTCTTGCTGCTATTTATAGTAATGTTTTTCATCTTTTAGTTCAATAAAGAGGTCAATTATAGCCTTTACCATGCTTATTTTCCATGTCCATATGTTGCTGTTTCAAAAACAGAAAGTTTGCTATTATGTTTGGAATATTGGTGAATAGTCAGAACATGATGAAATCTTGAAATTTTTACACAATGAGTAACTACAAATTATCTATAGTGTGGTAAGTTTTCAGAATTTTAGCAGTTAAAGAAGTATGATTCCTCTTGCATTCTTTACAGACTATCCTATTTAGATAGATTGTTGTTATGATTGCATTGTTTGCATATGTTTGCTTGTTTAGCGATTCTATTTGAGGATAGGACTCTTAAATATGCAGAGGCATTTAGTAGGCAATATCAAATAATAATTTTAGTGATTTTCTACGGTAGATAATGATAGGGTTTAGCATGGATTTATAATATCTTATCTCACGAGTTTTTGTTGAGTTTTGTGTGGATGAAGTTTTTAAGAATTAGGGAAATCATGATATGAGAGGAATTAAGGAGACACAAAAGCTCAAGCTTGGGGCATGTCATCCCTAATTGATATTCCAAGAAGTCTAAAGCATCTAAGCTTGGGGATGCCCCGGTAGGCATCCCACCGGTCTGTTTTGGTTGAACCTAAGTTTTTGCTTCTTCACGTGATATGTGCTATCCTTGCAACTTCATTTTATTTTGTTTTGCTTGTTGTTTGAATAAGGTACTTGAGATCTGAATTTATTTATGAGAAGGAGTCTTCCCATAGTTACATAATTATTTGACTACTCATTGATCTTCACTTATATCTTCTGAAGTAGTTTGTCATTTTCTCTAGTGCTTCACTTATATCTTTTTAGAGCATGGCAGTAGTTTGTTTTGAAGAAATTGATGAACTCTCATGCTTTACGTATATTATTTTTAGAGTCTTAAACAGCATGGTAATTTTCTTAGGTTATGAATTTAGTCCTAATATGATGGGCATCCAAGAGGGATATAACAAAAACTTTCATATAAAGTGCATCGAATACTATGAGAAGTTTGATTCCTTATGATTGTTTTGACATATGAAGATGGTGATATTAGGGTCATGCTAGTAAGTAATTGTGAATTTGAGAAATACTAGTGTTAAAGTTTGTGATTCCCCTAGGATGCACGTATGGTGAACCGTTATGTGATGAAGTCGGAGCATGATTTATTTATTGATTTTCTTCCTTATGAGTGGCGGTCGGGGATGAGCGATGGTATTTTCCTACCAAACTACCCCCTAGGAGCATGCGCGTAGTACTTTGTTTTCGTGACTAATAGATTTTAGCAATAAGTATGTGAGTTCTTTACGACTAATGTTGAGTCCATGGATTATACTTACTCTCACCCTTCCACCATTGCCAGCCTCTCTAGTACCGCGCAACTTTCGCCGGTACCATACACCCACCATATATCTTCCTCAAAACAGCCACCATACCTACCTATTATGGCATTTCCATAGCTATTCGGAGATATATTGACATGCAACTTTCCACCGTTTCGTTTATTATGACACACATCATTATTGTCATATTGCTTTGCATGATCATGTAGTTGACATCGTATTTGTGGCAAAGCCACCATTCATAATTCTTTCATACATGTCACTCTTGATTCATTGCACATCCCGGTACACCTCCGGAGGCATTCATATAGAGTCATATTTTGTTCTAAGTATCGAGTTGTAATCCTTGAGTCGTAAGTAAATAAAAGTGTGATGATCATCATTATTATAGCATTGTCCCAGTGAGGATAGGATGATGGAGACTATGATTCCCCCACAAGTCGGGATGAGACTCTGGACGAAAATAATAAAAATAATAAAAAAGAGGCCAAAAAAATGAGAGAAAGCCCAAACAAAAAAAACAAAAAAGAGAGAAAAAGATAGAAGGGGCAATGCTACTATCCTTTTTACCACACTTGTGCTTCAAAGTAGCACCGTGATCTTCATGATAGACAGTCTCCTATATTGTCACTTTCATATACTAGTGGGAATTTGTCATTATAGAACTTGGCTTGTATATTCCAACGATGGGCTTCCTCAAATTGCCCTAGGTCTTCGTGAGCAAGCAAGTTGGATGCACACCCACTTAGTTTCTTTTTGAGGTTTCATAAAATTATATATCTAGTGCATCTGTTGCATGGCAACCCCTACTCACTCACATTGATATATGGGCATCTCCATAGCCCGTTGATAAGCCTAGTTGATGTGAGACTCTCTCCTTCTTTTTGTCTTCTCCACAACCACCATATTCAATTCCACCTACAGTGCTATATCCATGGCTCACACTCATGTATTGCGTGAAAGTTGAAAAAGTTTAAGAACATAAGAAGTATGAAACAATTGCTTGACTTGTCATCGGGGTTGTGCATGATTTAATACTTTGTATGATGAAGATGGAGCATAGCCAGACTATATGATTTTGTAGGGATAAGCTTTCTTTGGCCATGTTATTTTCAGAAGACTTAATTGCCTTGTTACTATGCTTGAAGTATTATTGTTTTATGCCAATATTAAACTTTAGTTTTGAATCTTATGGATCTGAATATTCTTTCCACAATATATAAGATTACATTGATAAATATGTTAGGTAGCATTCCACATCAAAAATTCTGTTTCTGTCATTTACCTACTCGAGGACGAGAAACAATTAAGCTTGGGGATGCTTGATACGTCTCCAACATATCTATAATTTTTCATTGGTCCATGCTGTTGTATTATCTATCTTGGATGTTTTATATGCATTTATATGCTATTTATATGATTTTTGGGACTAACCTATTAACCTAGAGCCCAGTGTCAGTTTATGTTTTTCCCTTGTTTTTGAGTTTCGCGGGAAAGGAATATCAAATGGAGTATAATTGACCTAAAACTTTATGATGATTTTTTTGGGCGAAAAGTATCCCACGGAGTACCAAAGATGCTCCAAAAGAGTCCCAAGGCTACTACAAGGGTGGAGGGCGCCCCCACCCACCTAGGGCGCGCCCCCCGACCTTGTGGGCCCTTCGTGGACTCCCAAACCTACAAAACAGAACCTAGATCAGGAGTTCCGCCACCGCAAGCCTGTGTAGCCACAAAAAACCAATCAGGACCCTGTTCCAGCACCCTGCCGGAGGGGGAAATCATCACCGGTCGCCATCTTCATCATCCCGGCGCTCTCCATGATGAGGAGGGAGTAGTTCACCCTCGGGGCTGAAGGTATGTACAAGTAGCTATGTGTTTGATCTCTCTCTCTCTCTCGTGTTCTTGATTTGGCACGATCTTGATGTATCGCGAGCTTTGTTACTATAGTTGGATCATATGGTGTTTCTCCCCCTCTACCTTCTTCTAATGGATTGAGTTTTCCCTTTGAAGTTAACTTATCGAATTGAGTTTTTAAGGATTTGAGAACACTTGATGTATGTCTTGCATGTGCTTATCTGTGGTGACAATGGGATATTCACATGATCTACTTGATGTATGTTTTGGTGATCAACTTGCGGGTGTTGTGACCTTGTGAACTTATGCATAGGGGTTGGCACAAATTTTCGTCTTGACTCTTCGGCAGAAACATAGGGGCAATCTTTGAAGTTCTTTGTGTTGGTTCTAATAGATGAATCTGAGATTGTGTAATGCATATCGTATAATCAAACCCGCGGATACTTGTGGTGACATTGGAGTATCTAGGTGACATTAGGGTTTTGGTTGATGTGTATTTTAATGTGTTATTTTAGTATGAACTCTAGGCTGTTTGTGACACTTATAGGAATAGCCCAATAGATCAATCAAAAAGAATAACTTTGAGGTGGTTTCGTACCCTACAATAATCTCTTCGTTTGTTCTCTACTATTAGTGACTTTGGAGTGACTCTTTGTTGCATGTGGAGGGATTGTTATGTGATCTAATTATGTTATCATTGTTGAGAGAACTTGCACTAGTGGAAGTATGAACTCTAGGCCTTGTTTCTAAGCATTGCAATACTGTTTTCACTCACTTTTATCACTTGATACCTTGCTATTTTTATAATTTCAGATTACAAAACCTATATCTACCATCCATATTGCACTTGTATCACCATCTCTTCGCCGAACTAGTGCACCTATACAATTTACCATTGTATTGGGTGTGTTGAGCACACAAGAGACTCTTTGTTATTTGGTTGCAGGGTTGTTTGAGAGAGAACATCTTCATCCTACCTCCCACGGATTGATAAACCTTAGGTCATCCACTTGAGGAAATTTCCTACTATCCTACAAACCTCTACACTTGGAGGCCGAACAACGTCTACAAGAAGAAGGTTGCGTAGTAGACATCAGCGACCTGGGTGGATGACAATGTGGACGCGCTGGTCTCAGAGTTCGCTCTTGAGGACGACGCGGTCAGAGAAGATGATGTGGACGACGCTGATGAAGACGACGCTAGCGACAGCTTGGGTGGCATGGATGAAGATGATGAGGACGACGCGGAAGGCAGCGCCTCCTGCTAGACCTGCATTTTCCTTTGCCTTAACCTGTATGAAAGAAAAACCTTCGGGCGTGGCCCTGCGACGCGTGAAAGCATTTTTTTGAAGGGGGGGCCCTTATAATGTATGAAATGATGATATGCCTTTTAAGGACAGAGTGTGGGATTCACCATCGCGGCCCACGGGCTCCCAAGCGGGGTAATTGTTGCAACATATCTTGGTTCGATAGGTGTTGGGCGAACCTTGATGTTGTGGTCGAACCTTCATCGCGAGGTGAGCCCTTCAGGGCCCACGAAGTTCTAGGTCTCCCAAGTCTCCCGAGAAACCTGTTGGCCCGTCCAAGAGAGCCTCGCGAGGAACGAATGCCGGACTACGGCAAGGTATGCCCGTGGTGATCCTGCGGCGATTGCATCCTTGACCCCGGGGGGCCAAGTCGTCGCCCGGGCAGACCCGAACGTGCTTGGCGTGCAAATACCATGCCCAGCCCCCGCTCGCGACGCGCTCGCAGTTGGGGGTAGAAGGTGTGAGTCCCATAGTCAAACACGTGACCAGAAAGCAAGAAACTGACGCAAATCAAAGAGAAAATTCGCCCCATTTTTGATAAACACAAGGAACTTCAAATCTCAGTCCAAAAAGGTGGCGAATCGTGTTACACAAAAGGGAGTGAAAGCAAACGGATGCGTCCGGCACCTAGCTACTCTTCTTGTCTTCTAACCAGCGTGGCGCTAAGTGCTTTCACTAGTCGTGAGCATAGTCATTGGGGGACAGTGTCGATGGCCAGTGCGGAGCATGGTGCTTCCACTTGGACGTGGGTGGGAGCCCACGTGAGGCCCGAGGGCGGCACTCTGGAGACTCCTGAGGGGGACGCCGGTGGCACCCTCAGCGACCGCGGGCCCTCCGCCGGGGGAAAGGGCTCACCGGCGCATTCCCCGGTAGAGGAACTACCTCCATGCAGCGCCTTTCTCCATGCGCCACGGGGTGGCCCTGGCTCCGGGCTCCTCCCGCGTAGCCCCAGTACGCTTCTCCCGCCTGGAGCAGAGCCATCGCCCTGGGGTCTCTAGCCGATGTCCGTGTCAAAACCGGCTGATCTCGGGTAGGGGGTCCCGAACTGTGCGTCTGAGGATTGAAGGTAACAGGAGGCATGGGACACAATGTTTACCCCGGTTCAGGCCCTCTTGATGGAGCTAATACCCTACTTCCTGCTTGATTGACTTTGATGAGTATAGGGGTTACAAGAGTTGATCTACCTCGAGATCGTAATGGCTAAACCCTAGATGTCTAGCCTATATGATTATGATTTCCTCTATGGACTAAGCCCTCCGGTTTATATAGACACCGGAGGGGCCTAGGGTTGTATAGAGTCTGTTTACAGAGAAAGTAATCTTCACATCTGTACGCCAAGCTTGCCAGCCACGTAAAAGAGAGTCCCATCCGGATACGGGGGAAGGCCTTCGATCTTGTATCTTCTTGGCCCATCAGTCTGACCCATATCACATAGCTCGGACGCATGGGGACCCCCTAATCCAGGACTCCCTTAGTAGCCCCTAAACTAGGCTTCAATGACGATGTGTCTGGCGCGCAGATTGTCTTCGACATTGCAAGGCGGGTTCATCCTCTGAATACTCCAAAGCAGTTTGTCAAAAGAACTATGTTCGGCTTTGTATAACCATCACAACCCTGAACCACATGGGGAAAATATTTAAACAAAATAAGACGTGTCCACTGACAGCTTTTTCGACGAGACATTATGTTCTGGCCTTATTATTATTTCGAATTGTTTTTAGCCTCCCGCTTTGCATTTCGAGGCATGGTCCTCATTGACACGTCTTGTCAAAGCAGAGATCGTGTTCCCTTATTACGAGATTCTCATCAACACGGGTTTTGGGTAATCCAACCATGCCGTTAGCATGACCCCTTGGGAATAGGCAAGTTTTATGGCTCGTGGGGGGCGATTGATATTCACTACCTTTATAAGAAGATAAGGACCCATCTTTTTACCCTACGCCTTCTTCCTCCTCAGCCCATCTGCCCTCGAGCTCCAGCACCTGAGTTCAATTATTTACGTCCCCAGCAAACACTCCAGCCATGTCCGGATCTGGCACTCAGGGCAAGTGGATGGCTTCCTCCGTCACAGAGGAGAACATCAAGGAACTCCGGTAAGCGGGGTACCTGGCTGCGGAAATCGCCCACTGGCTTCCTGCCAAAAAGCATATCATCCCCACTCCGGAATCCAATGAGAGGGTAGTATATATCCCCCGCTTTCTCCATGGACTAGGGTTTCCTCTCCACCCTTTTGTCCGCGGGCTCATGTTCTATTATGGGCTAGACTTTCATGATCTAGCACCAAATTCCTTCCTCCACATCTCGGCGTTCATCGTCGTGTGTGAGGCATTCCTCCGCATCCCCCCCACTTTGGATTATGGCTCAAGGTCTTCAATGTGAAGCCAAAAGTGGCGGAGTGCGATAGTGCCATGGTGAGCAAGCTCCACAATGTCACTTGGCCCCAGGGGCCTTAGTGGAGACCGTGAAGGGATGGCAACAAGAGTGGTTCTATGTCACAGAACCTCGTGACGCCACATGGGCCACCACTCCTGAGTTCAAATCTGGGCCTCCAATGCAGCTCACATCATTGGTTAAGAAGGGCCTGGACTGGGCATCGTTCGACGAGGTGATGACGCTGCAGAAGCATGTCAAGGGCGTGATAGAGAAGAACACCAGCCTCGCCAATGTGATCCACGTGATGCATTTTGACCAGATTCTCCCGGCCAGCACTGGACTCTCCATATGTGGGGGTTCAATCTGGCCGGCCCTCGGACCCTACAGCACTTCTTCGGCACGACGCATGAAGAAGTATGTAATTTGCTTTTCAAGGCCCTGAAATCATGGCCTGGAACGGCCAAAGACCTCGGCCTCGACCGTGCTCACCCGGCCACTCCAGTAAGTTTTCAGATTTCTAGACATAACCTATACTTGTAGATTCGAGGAGTATACTAAGACTTCCTTTTCTCCTTCAGGTTAGGACGAAGAAAGTAGAGCAGATCAAATGTCCGGCACCGGTGCCCGAGGACCTAGCTATCCCTCTTCTAACGAAGATGCTGGTTCCGGCGCCGTACCAGGCGCCAGAGAAGAAGACCAAGAAGAAGGTCAAGGAGGCCAGAAGTGGCCTCCGCCGTAAAGGTACTTTGGACATCACGTCCGAAGACAGTGAGGTTCTCTCCTCCCACGAGGGAGATGAAGATGAGGAGGAACAGGAGGATAGAAATTCTCCCCTCAAGGGAGAGAAGAAAAGGGCGGCATCCGCGGACTAAGAAGAGGAGGCATCCAAGAAGGGGAAGATACCAAAGTCATCCCCGAGCGACGCCTCAGGCCGAAGCGCCCGGCCGAATCGTAAGTATTTAAAGATACTATACATACAACTGGCCTTTTACAGATCGTAGGATAACATTTTAATTACGTATTTTCAGTCCGGCCCGTGATCTCCCCAACAATCGTCGTCTTCAGGAAACCCGCTGACGCTGGAGATGATGGAGAGCCAAACGCCTCCGCGAACCTCTCCACCACGAGCCACGGCTAACACCGAGGTGCTGTCCCAAATGACTACTCCAGGCTAGGGGGAGGTGTGGAAAGCCGCTGAAACGGTGCCAGAGGGTAATGCCTCGACTGCCGAAAACATGGGGACACTACCCCCATGGGAACTGATGATGGGGGCCTGGATCAGTCCGGCCCGCAGCCGAATATTTCTACGGAGACCCACGTGGCTCCGGAATCGAGCAAGCCGCCCCCTTCAAGGAAGGGGGAGTGTCGACTCCACCGGTGACCTCTATCGATCCGGAGGCACCGGATACATTGAGGGAAGCACTTCAACATGCTTCTGTCATGGAAGAGCACCGTACCCTGATGGGTGCGGTGGTTGAAAAGGTTAAGTCCGCCAAAAGAGGTCTGAACGAAGCTTTCACTAGTCTGTTGACATGTTTTGAGTTAAGTGATATAACATGCTTTAGCCGCGTTTCCTATTGGAAGAATATGCCTGTATATAGATAGTAGCCCCTGAGACTCTATTTGGGTCTTTGGAAAGAAGAGCTGGATAGAGGATGGAATAGTTGCCGGAGATAACACTTTCATCTATTTTGATAATCAGGCTTCACTGTTAGCGGGTTCAGCTAAGGATGCTGAAGTATCCGAACTCCAACGAAAACTAAAGCTAGCTGACGATGAGATCGACCGTATTAACAAGCTGTTCAATGAGTCCCAAGGTATGCTCTATTTTTTTTGAAAAAAGACCCCTTTACAATCCTAAATTAGAATGCAAACTCAGAGTTTAAGCTCACGCGCTGCTATGTGAATGTTTGTAGGCAACGAGAACGAGGTCGATGCCCTTAAGAATGCCCTTGCCAAAGCCAAGGAGGAGGCGAGGACAAGCAAAGCAGCCGCAGAGAAAGCTGCTACGGAAGTAGAGGCCGAAAAGGTCGCTTGCCTTCAGTATGAGGCGAGGGTGACCGAAGTATAGCAGGCGCTCCAGGAAGCCCCTACCAAGTGTGAGTTCTTGGAGGAGAGCAACAAGGCCCAAGCGGCCAAGCTCACCAAGGCTCTTCAAGATGCAAAGGAGGCTCGGTCTGAGTCCCAGGCGGCTTGCGAGTAGATCAAGCAAGTCGGACAGATAGCGACTGGTAAGCCTTTTCTTTTACAGAGTATATTCGGCGGTCGAAGATATGCTTTGCTAAATCGACTATGGAGTGCTCCAAAAGCTTTTGCGGATCTCCTGAGGAGTGCTGCCGATGCCGCTGAGTATTTCCGGGCCCAAGAAGGGAACACGACGGAGAAGCTATTCTGGTCGCAGTTCTTGGCACCGGAGCGACCGGCGCTGCTGAACAATCAGAAGATGCAGCTGGCAGAGCTGCATAGGATGTCCGGTGGCAGATGATGCAGCTGGCAGAGCTGCATAGGGTCCTCCCGGGGGCAAGGACTACCGTACGTCGGAGCGTTACTTTGAGGACGCCTTGGAAGGTGCCCGCTTGATAGAGGGCCAGTGCTCAAAGGACATCATGTTCGAGTGAATGTGTTCGAACTACCCTCTTATTGTATCAACCAAAGCTTTGTAATATAAACTAAGGCCTTGTAATATATTATATGCATTTATCGTGAAATGTTATTCCCCTGTGCGGCCGTTTGTAATTCTTGAGAATTTACCAATTGTCGGCTTCAGCCCCCATGTAGATACTATGGGGGTGTTCAGAATAGCACGTGTCCACTCTTGACCCAACGCCTTGGTCCGTAAAGGAGGCGACAATGTGGCGAACTAGGCAATCGAACTATGCAGTTTATTCATTCTCACTTAGCCATAGGAGTTTATCGATGGGAGTGTAGGGTAGCCCCTGGTGCATATGCGGCTATCGAACTTGGATGCCTTCTAAACGCTTGACTGGAAAAAGACATTCCTTCGTGTAATACGGAAGAAATTGCTAGAGATTTAGTAAGTCACTAAATTGCTAACCAGCTCTCGTCGCATCACAACAGTCAGTTTTTTGCTTTCTCTACTTAGGTGTTTGACCGGGCCAGCCGAAAACACAATCACAGTAGTTCTCCCTTGAGTACCTTAGCTAATGAAACGGAATGTAAGGTAGCAAGCACAGGAGCCGGGCAACCCATTGACCAAAGACGTGATTCGGAGCTGATGCATATAATGCAGTATTTGGGATGCCGAAGTGTACCTTAAGAGTGTTCGGACATTCTATCGTCGAGGATATATATATGGCTTGAAAAAGAGCCCCTGGCGATTTAAGTCGTACAAAGGTGTATATGCCCATTTGGACATAAAGTGGGAAAATGAATTAAGAAATAAGCAAATACCGAACAAGGTTGGGCGAAACTATTTCCATTATAGTCTGATTAGTATGTCGAAACGCAATTTTACAGAGGATGTCATAAGCATCAAGGCCATTTTACATGTCGAGAACGAGGGAAAACTGTATACAGGTCCTAAATTTCAAAGGGTGATCTTGAAGATCTTTTGGACACTCTGCCGCATGTCTGCATCGCTTTTCCCTGTAGTCTATGGTCCTTTGAGAGGATCAACAATCGAGTGTATATACGGGGTCTGGAAAAGGACCCTAAGTACCATCGAAGAGTGGTGTAGTTTGTAAAGAACCTGAAAAATAAAAACTAGAAGAAAAATATAGAAGATTATAAAGGTCTGGATAGGGTCGAGCCGTGCCGTGGACCGTGTTTTCCCTATGCCTTTGTCTGTGTCCATGGTATCTTTAGTGCGTATTTATGTACGCACGGTACGTATGCCACCATCCATCTGGGGTTGTGACGAAGGCCGGATTGCTAATCTAGCTTTGGACGAGCCAGGTTGTCGTTCTGTGGGGTAGACCGTACTCGTTTGATAGTGTCCGGGTGCTTGACTGCCGATGTAGTATTCGGCTTAATTAATGAGGCCACCCTGTACTTCGACTGCGAGGGCTGCGTATGCTCCTCAGTATGGAGGGAGCGCTCCGTATTTCCATTAATTGTTATAACGCCATGCGGTCTAGGCATCTTGAGCTTTAGATAAGCATAGTGCGAGACTACATTGAAGCGGGCGAAGGCGGTTTATCCGAGTAGTGCATGATAACCGCTGCCGAAAGGGACGACGTCGAAGATCAAATCTTCGCTTTGGAAGTTGTCCGACGAACCGAAGACCACTTCCAGTGTTACTAAGCGTGTACAGCGGGCATCAACGCCAGGTATTACTCCTTTGAAGGTGGTTTTGGTGGGCTTGATTCTTGATGAATCGATGCCCATTTTGCGGACAATGTCCTAAAAAAGCAGGTTAAGGTTGCTGCCGGCATCCATAAGGACTCGCGTGAGATGGAATCCATCGATAATTGGATCGAGGACCAATGCTTCCAAACCTCAATGACGGATACTAGTCGGATGGTCTCTGCGATCAAAAGTGATCGGACAGGCTGACCATGGATTGAATTTTGGGGCGACTGGCTCTATGGCATAGACGTCCATTAGTGCACGCTTGCACTCCCTTTTGGCAATATGTGTAGCGTATATCATATTCACTATTTTTACCTCGGGGGGAAATTTCTTCTGTCCCCACGTTCTCGGTGGGTGAGGCTCTTCATCTTTGTCCTCACTAGGTGGCCCCTTCCCCTTATGTTCGTCGTTTAGCTTGTCGGCCTATTTAAAGACCCAACAATTCCTGTTGGTATGATTGGCAGGCTTATCAGGGGTGCCATGAATCTGGCAGGGCCGATCGAGTATTCTGTCCAAACTAGATGGACCATCCTTGTTTCCTTTGACTGGATTCTTCTAGTGATCGGGTTTAGAGCCACGGAATCCGGCGTTGACCGTCGTGTCTCCGGTATCTTCGTTATTGCTTTGACGCTTGTTTTTGTTGCGTCGTGGCTTGCCATTGCCATCCCTGGCTTCGGCGGTGCCAGGGTCGCTGGTGTTGTTTCTTTTGTGAGCTAGCCAGCTATCTTCTCCCAAACAAAAGCGGGTCATAAGCGCTGTAAGGGCTGCCATGGACTTCGGTTTTTCTTTGTCAAGGTGGTAGGCGAGCCACTCGTCTCAGACGCTGTGTTTAAAGGCCACGAGGGCTTCGGCGTCCGAACAGTCCACAATTTGGTTCTTTTTAATTAAGAACCTAGTCCATAGCTTCCGGGCTGATTCTCCGGGTTGCTGGACTATGTGACTAAGGTCATCGGCATCTGGAGGCCGAACATAGGTTCCTTTGAAGTTGACTCTATAGGCATCCTCCAAGTCTTCCCAGCTGCCAATAGAGTTTTCTGGGAGGCTGTTTAACCAGTCTCGTCCTGGTCCCTTTAATTTTTGCGGGAGGTATTTGATGGCATGGAGATCAGCACCGCGGGCCATATGAGTATGGAGAAGAAAATATTTGATCCATAATGTGGGATCTGTAGTACCATCGTATGATTCAATGTTCACGGGTTTCAACCCTTCAGGGTACTGGTGCTCCATCAACTCATCGGTGAAGCATAAGGGGTGTGCGGCACCTCTGTATCGGGTTATGTCGCGACGTAGTTCGGATGAAGTCTGAATGCGGTTTTCGGCCCGGTTGGGGTTGTGCCTGTCGCTCCAAGCCTGATGGCCATCCTCTCATGTTGGAGCATGCCCCCTTATACCATAGATTGATCTTGTCTGACCAGCTCTATTGTCCAGGTCCTTGCGTAGGTCATAGGTATAGCCCGGGGCCGCTGCCTCCCTGCCTCGACAGCGGGGTGGCGCGGGCTGGTTTTCGGCGTAAGTGGCCGGTCTATCCTGTGCACATGGTGGTCGGTCCGGTTCGTCAATGGGTTTATACTTTGGCAGTATTGGCTCAAGCGCCTCGTCGTCGAATCATGGTAGCACCTTGCATTTCGGGTAGCTCTTGGTTGGGTGATCGGGGCCATATTCCTCGGCTGCCAGGACTTTAGTCCATCTGTCATTGAGCATGTCCTGATCGGCTTGGAGTTGTTGTTGCTTCTTTTTTAGGCTTCTCGTAGTGGCGATTAGCCGGCGCTTAAAGCGCTCTTGTTCGAGGGGTTCCTCTAGCACGATGAAGTCTTCGTTACCGAGGCTCACATCCTCTTCGGAGATCTGTAGGTAGTTGCTATCCTCCGAGTCCTCGTTCTCGACAGGATCGTCGGGGTTAACCTGCCCATCCTCCCAATCATCATGTTTGGATGTTGGCTCAATAGGGGCTCGGGGTCTTCGGCATTCTCCGGAGTGTTATTGTCTTCCGTGCCGGTATTGCTGTCTTTTTTGCGACGCGATTTTGAATGGCACTGCTGACATAGACGCTTTGGAGGTGCGTCAGCAGGCTTGTCCTCAACTGGATCCTTCTTGCCATCATCATCGTCCTCTTTGGGTGTGTCTACCATGTACACGTCGTATGTGGAGGTGGCCGTCCAATATCCGGTAAACAGAGGGTCTTGGCCTTGTTCATCTCTGGCATCGTCGTCCATGCCGTCGATGTCTTTGGAGGCGTAGTCCAGCATGTCGGTTAACTCTTCGAAAGTGGCTATGAAGCGGGTGGTGGGTGGAACGTAAATGTCAGGACCCCGATTCTAAGTCACACCGATCTAGCCTGTAACACCTCATATCACTTTGCGGCCTCACGCACGGTATCCCCACGGGTGTCGCCTTACCATGGCCCGGGACCGTTTGCGCCTTTTGGCTCACGTATATGATAGTGTCGCTAGCATCCATATGACAGAGAACCTGGGCCGACATGACTAGTCATGAACCCAAAGTGGCACTAACTTACGGGGACATGCATACATGAATCAACATCGAGCATGTCGGTCAGCAGCGTGTGAATCCGGGCTGTAGCAACTGGGCTAACAGGACTCCGGGAACCTGGGCTGTAGCAGGCTAGCAGGACTCCGGATGTCACCACGTGACATTTCCCCGAAGGGACAGACACATGAACGAAGTGAATCACATGCCGGCCAGTCTAAGTGTTCCGGAGCAGTAGTGTTGGGCTAGCAGGACTCCCGTAAACTGGGCTGTAGCAGGCTACCATGGCTCAGTGGAAGCACTAGACTACATTTCCCCATAAGAGAGGCTACCAAGGATAAACAACTAGGTTCTCGGATCCCACACATACCAAGCATTTCAATCATACACACAATATGCTCGATATGTGTAAATACAACATGGCATCACAACATAACTCCACGACTCAAGTATTTATTCATTAGGCTCCGAAGAGCCAGATAATACAAACATGGGTCTCATGACCCAACATTCAGAGCATACAAGTCAAAGCACAAGCGGAAGCTTAACATGTCTGCGTACAGACTTCTACAAATGAAAAAGACTGAGAAGCCTGACTATCTTCAGAAGCATGTAAAAGCATCCCGCCCCAACAGGGTGTGATATCCGCTGCTAAAAGGGCCAACTGGAAGATTATTTCTTCGGACCGATAGTTCTCCGGCGATCCGAATACCACGTCAAGTGTGATTTTGCCAGCGCACAGCGCCTCCCGACTAGGAATAATTCCCTGGAAGGTTGTGTTACTTTGTTTGATGCGGCTCCTGTCTATTTCCATTTTATGGAGTGTGCCCTCATAAATGAGATTTAGTCCGCTGTCGCCGTCCATGAGGACCTTGGTGAGTTGAAACCCATCCATGATGGGGTTGAGGACTAACGTGGCTGGTGCTCGTACTGTTCCGTACTTTGGTTTGTCACCGGCGTTAAATATTATTATCGTGTCGCTCCATAGGTTTATTACAGCAATTTGGAAGACTTTGTTGAGCTCGCGAAGTGCCCTTTTACGCTTGTTATTTGAAGCGAATGTCTCGAAGATTGTCAATACTCCTGGGTCGTCGTCTTCTGGGGGTGTTGTTCTGGGGCATCCTTGATAAGGATATCCTCGCCGCTCTTGGCTACCTGTCGTAGTATCCAACATGCTCTAAGGCTGTGGGTTGCCACGGTATCTGTTGTTGTATGTATTTTGCATGGGCCATCGAGCCACCCTTCTAGAACGGTGTCGTACCGTATAGTCGCTTTGTGTTTTTCGACTGTTGGATTGGGTGTGCCCCGACGGTACGCCCTTTTTGCCTGTAGGGGAAGTTGGGTTGGGGATGGTGGTTCCCAGCAAGCTGCCCGAGTTTCCCAGGCGCTTTCCATTGCACAATATTTTTGTACGATGGTTGGTAAGTCAACACATTTTAGTATGCGGCGTCGGTTGATGGCGTTGAGGATTCCTTTGTCCGCACAATTTTTGTAGAATGTTGATATTGCGTCCTCGTCACGGCAATCTTTTACCTTGTCCTTGACAAGTTGGAATCTAGGCCAAAAGTGGTGGACCTTCTCCTGAGATTGTTGTTTTATGCTCATGAGAGCCTCTGTGTCCGGGTGGTTGGGTGGAATTAAATCCAAACCCCGACCTAACCGGTTGTCCGGAATCCGAAGACCTTCCGGACTAGACATTCCAGGTTACGGAATATCTTCTAATTGTTTGGAACAGATGTCCGATGCTATGTTTGGAGGGCTGGTTGCATCCTTTCGTGGGTGAGTATCTGGCTCTTCATGAACAGTGATCCGAACATAGTTCGTCTTCCATATAGAAGAAGACTCGCCGTCCTGCTCCAGGACTGCCGCGATCTGGTGGGTGACCGGTGGAGTTTCGGTTTCTCCCTAATCGGTTTTAGGCCCTATCTGATCGTAATCTGTGGTGATTCCCAAAGAGGCGATGCGATCTAGGAGCTCATTTAAAGATGAAAACTCGACCGGATCCATCTGCCTGGAGTGCTCGGAGTTGATGCGAAGGGGATCTTCGATGGCCCGAGAGGTCATCATTGGCTCCGCGGCCGAACGGGTGATCATAGTAAAGTCGCCCAGCCGGAGGGTTTGGCCTGAGGCCAAAACTCCCCCTACGGTAATATTGTCTTGAATGACAAGACGAGCCATCGAGCCTTTCGTCGACGGCACAGTGGAATTCTCAATGAAAGCACCAATGTCGGTGTCAAAACCGACGGATCTCGGGTAGGGGGTCCCAAACTGTGCATCTAGGGTCGATGGTAATAGGAGACAGGGGACACGATGTTTACCCAGATTCGGGCCCTCTCTATGGAGGTAATACCCTACTTCATGCTTTAATGATCTTGATGAATATGAGTACTGCAAGAGTTGATCTACCACGAGATCGTAATGGCTAAACCCTAGAAGTCTAGCCGATGAATATGGTAATGAGTATATGTGTTGTCCTTTCCGGACTATCCTCTTCGGTTTATATAGGCACCGAGGGGATCTAGGTTTTACAGGGAGTCGGTTACATAAGAAGGAATCATCAGTCGCCAAGCTTGCCTTCCACGCCAAGTAGTGTCCAATCCGGTTGCGGTGCAGTCTTCGGCCTTCATGTCTTCATAGCCCATCAGTCCGGCCCATGGATAACAGGCTGGACGCCAGAGGACCCCTTAGTCCAGGGCTCCCTCAAGGGGTCCACATCTCTATTCCATGCAATGCCATTCATTGAACTTTCTGAAATATTAAACTTGAATGGATATTAGTTCAATGAGCTATATGTTGTTATGAATTGCCAAAACCACCCGGGGATTAGTTGCAGTTTCACTTGTCTGCAACCTGCTCGATGCCAACGCGCTGGTCGCTAGGCTCGACGGCCTTGTTGGTCCAGGTCTCCACCTGGGCGCAGTAGAGGAGCATGGCCGTCACATCATCGAGCTAGTGATCTCCGTTGAAATAGCCAACTTGGAGCTCGAGAGCATGCTCCAGATGTACCGCGAGCATGTCAACCGCTTGGATGAATGCCTGCACGAGTTCAGGCAGAGCCAAGAGCTACCGTTGGAAAGGGCTGGTGGTCATGGACGCGTTTTAATTTGTTGACTCATTTCGATGTGGATTGCTATGAATTCACAATAATCATAATATTGCTCTATTTATTGCTTTGTTTCAATCTGTGTATTTTGTTTTCCGTTCTTATAAGTTCTGTTTCAATATGTGTATATGCTTTTCATTATGTATATGTGGATGATAACAACTAGATACAAACTAGTATACGAAAACAGATAGAAAAATGGAATTCATAATATATATTAATTGTTCATTAGTTCATCGCACAATATATATAATATCATCACTTATACGTGATGATACTTAACTACCATGTAGAAATGCATAAAATTGAAAATGAACAATACTAAAACTAGTAATCCCGCCTGGGGGCAGTAGTCAGGCAGCCCCTCGCTAGTAACTCCCTGGTGTGCGGCATCTTCTCAGCGTGGTGTACGTTATATTGTTATGGATCCTCCAACATGTGGTGTTTGCTTAGGATCTGTTTCTAGCCAAAAATTTCGTACTAAGTAGAAATACTACTTGTACATCCAAAAACCCTTAAACCCAGTTTATTTCCATGAGAATCCACCATATCTATCTATGGATTGAATAAGATCCATCAAGTTAGTTGTCATCGATGCGTAAAGCAATGAAAATTGCTCCTAAATATATTATGGCTTTTATTGTAAGGGAAAATTAGCGTTGTACAAACTTGTGATGGCAAAGTAATAAAAGCGACGGACCACATAATAAAGGTGGCTGTCATAAGGGGCAATATAACGTGACGTTCTTTTGGATTAAGAGCTTGCGCATCCAAAAATAAAAAGCACATGACAACCTCCACTTCCCTCAGCGAAGGGCCTATATTTTACTTCCAGTATTACTTTTATGCACGAGTCAATTGTATTACTTCCCATTTGAACCTCAATTATTCTCTAGTTGGCAAGCATCATGTGGTGGTGAAATATCTAGGCACATATGGCCAGTCAAATATATTTGATCATGAGTTATTATTATTGACAATTATCTCTATGATAAATGAGTTGGGAGGGAAAACATTAAGCCCCTATCTTTCTCTGTGTTTGATGGATGCCATTTTTTCTAAAAATATGCTTTGAGTACTAGCAATCATAGAAGACTATATGATGATTGAGTATGTGGAGCTCTTACTTAGAGTTTGTTGAGAATAAGTTGAATTGAAATTGTTTGGTGACTAAGAACATAGTTTGTTAAGTTTCAAGAGAATGCACTATTTGAACCATAACATGTGAATAGATTGCTACTTTATCATGATGAGTTTTATGAGAAAGAGTTGTTGTTATGATGCTAGGAAAAGTGATTGAAATTATCATTCGAACTTATGCACTATAATAGAATTCACACTTCATAAATTACTTCTTTTATCATTTACCTACTGGAGGCCGAGCAGGAATTAAGCTTGGGGATGCTGATACATCTCCAACGTATCTATAATTTATGAAGTATTCATGCCAGGCACCTCATGGCCCATCTTTGCGTGAAACCAACGCCAAAAATAATGTAAATAGAGAAGCCACCAGAAATAAACCTAGAACTTGGACTCCGCCACCGAAGCCTCTGTACCTCCACAATCAAATATAGAGCTCTTTTATGGCACTCTACTGAAGGGGGAATTCATCACCTTAGGCCATATTCATCACCTTCGTGATCTGCATGATGAGGAGTGAGTAGTTCACCCTCTGGGGTGAGGGTTTGTAAAAGTAGCTATGTGTTTGATCTCTCTCTATTTCTCTCTCTCTCTATCGTGTTCTTGAATTGACATGATCTTGATGTATCGCAAGCTTTATTAATATAGTTAAATCATATGGTGTTTCTCCCTCTCTATCTTGGTGCGATGAATTGAGTTTTTACCTTTGAGGTTTCACTTTTATTGGATTGAATACTTTGTTGGATTTGAGAACACTTAATGTTTGTCTTGCATATCAATAACCGTGGTGACAATGGGGTATTATATTGATTCACTTGATGTATGTTTGGGCACTCAACTCACGTATTCGAGAGGAGACATTGGGGTAATATATGCATTGGGGTTGATGCACTTTTTCGTCCTTGTTTCTCTGGTAGAAATCTTGGGGAACTCTTTGAGGTTCTTAGTGTTGGATTGAATATTATGAATCTGAAGTTCTTTGATGCATATCGTATAATCAACTCAGAGATACTTGTGGTGACATTAGAGTCGGTTCATGTGTATCGTATGGTGTTATTTTAGTATGAACTCTTGGGTTGTTTGTGACACTTATAGGAATAGCTCGATAGATCGATTGGAAAGGATAAGTTTGAGGTGGTTTCGTACCCTACGAACAATTCTGTCTTATGTTCTCCCCTACAAAAGAACTTTGGAGTGATTCTTTATTGCACATCGAGGGATTGCCATATGATATAATTATATTAGCACCATTGAGAGATTGGACTAGTGGAAGTATGAACCCTAGGCCTTGTTTTCAAGCATTGTAATACAATTTGTGCTCCGTTTTATCACTTGCTGCCTTGCTATTTTTTATTTTCGGATTACAAAACCTATGTCTACTATCCATAGTACACTTGTATCACCATATCTTCGTTGAACTGGTGCACCTATACAATTTGCCATTGTATTGGGTGTGTTGGGGACACAAGAGATTTCTTGTATTTGATTGCATGGTTATTTGAGAGAGACATCTTCATCCTATGTGTTCCATGCATTGATAAACCTTGTGTCATCCACTTGAGGGGAAATTGCTACTGTCCTACAAAACTCTGCATTTGGAGGCCCAACATGAGTCTACAAGAATAAAGTTGCCAGGTGGACAACAAGCTCTTTTCTGGTGTCATTGCCAGGGAGGTGAGTGCTTGAAGGTATATCTTTAGATCTTGCAATTGAATCTTAGTTTCTTGTTTTATTACTAGTTTGGTTTATAAAACAAAACTACAAAAAATGGAATTGAGGTTGCCTCATATTATTCGTGTTTATCATGTCATTCTTGAAAATGATGGAAAGGAAAATTGTGCTCGATTGATAGAAGAAGAATTCAATAAAAATGTTTGACACAAAAACTTTGAATGGTGAGCATGATTGCAATGTTGTTAATATGAATTATTTGAATATCCATGAAGCTAATTGTATGCAAAGCCATAACCTTGGGGATGCTATGTTTGATGAAGATGATATTTTTAGTCCCCAAGTTTTGATGAGAATATTTTTTATGATGATCGCATGCCTCCTGTTTATGATAATTACAATATTTATGAAAGTGGGTTTGGAAGAGTGTCAACTTTAGATAATAATGATCCCACCATTTTGGAGGGTGTTGGATCTTATTTCAATAACTATGGAAGTGGATTTGGAGATGGCATGACTTTATTTAATGATGAATCCACTATTTTGGAAGAGGTTTCGATTGATTATTATGATAACAAAGTTGCTATCTATGATGATTATTGTGTTGACATGTATGCTCTAAAGAACAAAGATAACCATGAAATTTGTCATCATGATTTTAATGCTCAAATTGATTTTGTAAATGAAGTATCACATGATAGTTATTTTTTTGAGTTTTCCCCCACTACTACTCATGAGAACAAATTTGCTTATGTGGAGAGTAATAAATTTTTTATGCTTGTGGATCATGAAAATAATGCTTTATGTGAAAGTTATTATGCTGGATTCATTCATGATGCTACTAAAAAATATTATGAGAGGGACATATGGTTTTACATACCTCAGTAATATCAAGTTTCATCTCTATGTGTTGAAAATTTTGAAGTTGTGCTTGTTTTGCCTCCGATGCTAGTGGATTCTTGCTCACAAAAATTGTTTGCTCACAAAATCCCTATGCATAGGAAGCATGTTAGGCTTAAATGTGTTTTCCATATGTCTCAATTCTTTACTTTTATGTGAGACAACCCAAGACTTATAACTACTATTTTTGTGTGTTCACATGATTAACTACTGTAGTAATGATGTTTTATAGCTTTTGTTTCAATTAAGTACCAAGTAAAGCATTTGGGATAGTGTGGATGTTAGTTGACTTGATTTTGTGCAAAAATAGAAACTTTGGCGCCCAGTAACAAAAATGTGTAAATTGTCTTGAATGTGATAAAGTTCTATTTTTTACGTATGGTTGGTATACAAATTTCCTACGTTGTCCTAAGTTTTCATAAGTTTGGGAGTAATAGAAGTATGGTCATTATTCAGATCATTACAAACTGTTCTATTTTTGACAGATTCTGTTTTCAATGCATAGTTTGCTTGTTTTGTAGTTTCTATATCTTATATTGTTCAATATGAATTGTGGAAATGATAAGGTAAAATATGCATTGTGTGAGAACAATACGAATCTTGTCTTCGACAGTTCCCAAGTGGGAGATTTGTCTTATCGTACGAACCTATCTCATGAAGTTCCATTTAGTTTTATGTGATTGAAGTTCTGCCATTTTGGGTGAGATATTGATATGAGGAGAATGAGAAGTGGCAAGACCCAGAGACTGGGGATTCCCAAGGAACCCCAAGGTAATATTCAAGGAATACCCAAGCAACTAAGCATGGGGATGCTCCGGAAGTCATCCCCTCTTTCCTCTTCAACATTATCGATAACCTCACTTGGATCTACATTTTTATTCGTCACATGATATGAGTTTTGCTTGGAGCGTCATTTTCTTTTATTGATATTCGCTTGTTGTTATTTATAATAATGTTCTTTATACTTTTGTGCAATAAAAATGTCAAGTGTATCCTTTACCATACTTATTTTGCAAGTCTACATGTTGCTGTTCAAAAATAGAAAGTTTCCTATCTTTGTCTAAATTCTTCTTGAAAGTCAGAATGTGATAAAATCTTGAAATTTTTTGACTATAAGCTACACTCAAATTTTCAAATGTGGTAAGTTTTTAGAATTTTTGGAGTTAGAAATGTATGAATATTCTTGCATTCTTTACAGACTATCCTGTTTAGATAGATTGCTGTTATGTTTGCATTGTTTGCTTTGGTTTGCTTGTTTAATGATTCTATTTTAGGGTAGGACTATTAAATATGCAGATGCATTTAGTATGCAATGTTAAATATTAATTTTAGTGATTTGCTACAATAGATAATGATAAGCTTTTCGCATTGATTTATACTAACTCATCTCATGAGTCCTTGTTGAGTTTTGTGTGGATGAAGTTTTTGAGATTAGGAAAACCGTGATATATAGGTAATGAAGAAGACACAAGTGCTCAAGCTTGGGGATTCCCAAGGCGTCTCAAGATAATATTTCAAGAAGTCTCAAGCATCTAAGCTTGGGTATGCCGCGGTAGGCATCCTACCTTTCTTCTTCAACAATTATCGGTTAGTATCTGTTGGATTACGGGTTCCGGCAAACCCTTGAGGTTTGAACACCAGGGTGCGCATGAAGATCTCTCCCCACAGCTCACGCTCTCGCAATGATCTCAAAGCCTAGCTCGCCGAACCCAAGGAACAAGGGACACAAGAGTTTATACTGGTTCGGGCCACTGTTGCGGTGTAATACCCTACTCCAGTGCGGTGTGCTGGATTGCCTTGTAGGCTGAGGATGAACAAGTACAAGGGAAGAACATCCTCCTAAGGAGAGGCGTTCTTGAGCTCGATGAGATTTTGTGGCTGGGGATGATCCGAGTGATTTGTCTCCAGATGAGCCTCTCTCTCTCTCTCTCTCGATGAGCCCCCCGGCTATGGTGGTGGCTAGCCCTATTTATAGAGGGCCGGGTCCTCTCCCCAAATATTAGGTGGGAAGGGATCCCACAACGGCTAATTCGAAGGGGGACAACAAGTACAAGTTATCCTGACAAAAGGTGGTCTTTGCCTGCCAAAGGTTCTGGTGGTGACGCCGTCGTAGGCTCCGTGTTGACCTCCGTCTTGCTGTCCTGCTTGTCTTGGTCTCGTTGCACCAATATGGAAACCTTTGCCTGACGCCTCGGGACTCCTTGCCTGCACTTGCCTCTTTAGCACCGAAGTGGAAACTCGCACTCTGCGCCCGCTAGCGCCCTCCTGGCCTTGGTCGCCATGGCTCACGTCATGAGAACCTCACGAGGTGCCCTTGCCTTGATCTCTCCGCTCCTCGTGAGCCAGCCTAGTGAGGCTGCCCCTGAGGAGGTCTTGTGTCGTCTGCCTCGCGAGGCTTGGCCCCTTGCGAGGGTCTTGAGCATTGGTTAATAAAGATGGGCCGTAGCAGGCTGCGGGTGGAGCCATGCCCTGGGCCGCATGTAGGCAGGTCTCGGTACCCCCGTTCCTAGGACGCCAACAGTAGCCCCTGGGCCCAAGGTGTGCTCGTGCTTGGCTTCGCGGCGAAGCCAAGGGGCAAGTACGGAGCGCCACGGGCCCCAATAGCCTGCGGCCTTGATTAACACATGGCGATTGGCAGGTCGTGGGCGTCTCCGCTTCCCCATGCTGCCTCAGCAACTGCCCGACTTGATGAGTCCTTGTTGCACGCAGAAAAAGGTCATTATTACCTTAGATCGTGGAGGTCGGCGGTTGGCCTCCTCCTGGCTATAAATGGGAAAGAGGGCGGATCCCTCGTCACCCATCTCTTCCTCCACTCCTCCTGCTTCTCCTTCTTCTTCCTTCCTTCACTGCTCTGCTGCGTCACCCATGGCGCCGAGACGGAGGTTCTCCGCCGCCGAGAAGGGGAAAGCCCCCCCCCCCTCCCCGCGAAGAGCTTGGGCCTCTCCTGCCGAAGAAGAGGCCGGCTCATTCGCCTGATGTCATTGTATGGCCGGAGGTGACGAGGCCTTGGTATGAATGGCCTCCACCGGGCTATCCACCACCTTTGTTCGCCCAGGCAGAGGGCTCCGGAGGAGGTAGCAGGGGTCAACGACCTCTGCGCCACGGCCACGGTGGCCGTGTAGTGGCGGCGCGCGCTGCCACCCCACGAACCCACACAGAGGGCTCCTCACGAGAACTCGTGCTTTGGGCGGCGTTGTCACTGAGCACATGGATCTGGATTCCACTATTATTCGCTGACATGATGCCGCCGAGGGGGGCGCTGAAGCTGTGGCTGCAGCATGCTGGGTGCGACACCCCGGCAAGGTCTTCATGACCCGAGGATGGGGCGAGGTCGCCCACGTCTGCCGCGTGGAGGGAGCTCTAGCCATCCATTTCGAGTACGACGACGCCTCCACACTATTCTTCAAGGTCTTCGACGAGGAGGGCAATTGCCTAGATTGTTGTCCTGGAGGGGCCGCTAGGATGGTGTAGCGGAAGGCGCTCAGCCCGCCCTTGGTCCTGCCGACAGCTCCTCCAGCAGCAGCGCTGGCTCCTGGTGGTCCGGCGAATCTCCCAAACCCGACGAGACTCCGGAGATGAGCGACGACAGATACATGCCCCCGAGCTCGCGCCGTGTCCCGAGCACAGCGGCAGCGTCTGTCCGCCGCCGCCGTTGATATGGATGGGTTTGGCGCTGGCCCCTCATGGCCCACTGTTGATGATGGCATCGGCAGTGATGCTTGCAGATAGGGCTCGTAGAAACCTTGTTGTTTTGTTTCCTGAATGGTGTCGAGATGAACCCCATGGGGGCGTGTAAGGAGTCTGTAGTGTCTTTTGTTAATATTTCCCTTATTATGAAGACCTATGACTGGGTGTCTCTCGGCGGCTCGGTCCCCACATTCCGTCCTCGTTGTAGCCTAGTGCTCTACGCCACTAGGTCCCGGTCCCTAGGCAGGCTACAGCCATCGCTGGTATGCCAGGTTATGATGCCATGGTCAAGGCCCGAGGTCCAGTAAGAGCTCCTGACGCGCGATGCTCAAGAGGTCCCCTTAGCACGCAAGCAACTACCTGAAGGTAGGAAAGGAAGGCGGTGTCACCGTAGCAAGGCTGCAAGAGGGAGGAATCTTGTGTAGCAGCACTTAGCTGATCCGGGTGTGAGACTTATCTTAGCGGTCCAAACTCGATTCCTTGTGCCACGCTAGCTTCGTGTGCCAATTGGCTCGAACTCGCGCGAGTCTCCCCCTCCTTTCATGCCCTTCTATGTGCTCTGTGTCCTCGGGTCCTGGCCCTCGAGCGAGCTCAGCCGCCGCCGGTATGCCAGGTCGCGATGCCATGGTCAAGGCCGGGGGATGAGGGCTGGAGAGCTAGTAAGAGTTCCTGAGTCGTGATGCTCAGGAGCCCCCGCTTTAACGCGCAAGTGAATTCTGTGAAAGAAAAGGGGGAGCCTGCGGTTCCGTCCGCCATCAGCCTTCGGTGGTTCCCGTAGGTTAGCATGAAGGAGGAATACAGGATGCAACCGCGCTCGCTGGCCTGCCACTTGTTGTTCCGCAAGAAGATGAAGGCACTAAGGGCCTGGAGAGGTGACGTGCGTGGGGCGTGCCGCGAGCAAGAGCTCGACCGCTCAGATTTGTCAGCATTGCAGGGACGGACCCGAGCACAAGCGCCGTGCCAGCATGGGTAGCCTCCATTGCGGGATGAGCAGGGGGCCAATGGGCAGCGCGTGTGGCCATGATGGATAATAAGCAAGTGATGACCAAGAAATGAGTCAAGCAAGGGGACATGTTAGCTCAGATAGATGCAAGAATGATACATGCCATCGGGACAGACCCGAGCGGCATGGGGATGATGCAGCCTGACGGGAGCCCCCAGCAAGGTAAGCTAGAGGTGTGAAAGGATACACGTCGTAGGGGCAGACCCGTACGACTTGGGGATGATGCAGCCCGAGGAGCGCCCCCAACTGAATGAACTGAAAGGAGTCACCTGATAACATTGCCGGAATGGTGTTGGAGTAGCCGATGACGCATGCCGAAGAGTCGCTCCTCACGATCCGCCAGAACCCTGAGCCTCAGGAGGCTCTGGGGCTCGGGTGGTTCCTTGAAGGCCATCGCCATCTCCGCCAGGACAGCGTGATGCCTGGCCGCCTGAGCCGCCAGAATGCTTCGCAGGTGGCGCTGGCAAGTGACGGTCGCGTTCGGCAAGCCAAATGGCATGCGAACGTAGCTGAGAGGTGGAACCTCACACCGACCAACGCGCGAAGGCCAGAAGCGCTCCTGAGATGCGGCCCTATTGAGCCCTGGAATGTCGATGCAGACGCACAGCCCGCCGTCCTCGCCAAGATGGGGGCTACGCCAGTTTTCAGTCGCTGCATATGGCCCTTGCCTCTTGAAGCTCCTGGGTCATCTTGACGATGAACTCCTGAGCTCCGGGTGCTGCTCGCCCAGCACCCTCCTGAGGGAAATGTGCGGCAAAGCACGCCTCCACATGGTGCCCGAGCGCCTCCCTCATGATGTTGGCTAGGTCTGAGGCTCTCTAGAAGAGAGCCCCCGAGCATTGCCTGAGGAGGGTGTCAGGCGCGCCTTCCTATGCAAGGGAGGGAGGCGCCCCAGCTGTGGGCGCAGGTCCTGAAGTGGTGCCACTGGAGACGCTACTCTCCTGAGTCCCCAGGAGGAGTAGCTGCTTCTTCTTGGGGATGGCCTCAGGAGGGTACATGATGCCTTTGTTTTCAGGATCTTCTTTCGCGGTGGCTTGGAAGGCGCACTCAAGGGAGCACACCACATCTCTTTCTTTGCAGGGGACCATGATGATGCCTCCACTCCCCGGCATCTTAAGGACATTGTAGCCATGGTGGGTCACCTCCATAAACTTGGCCAATGCTGAATACCCAAGAATGGCATTGTAGGGCAGACGAATGTGGGCGACGTCAAAGTCAATGAGCTCGGTGCGGTAGTTGTTACGCTGGTCGAAGGTGACAGGGAGGCGGACCTTCCCTGTAGATGTGGTGGAGCCATCGGTCACTCCTGAGAAAGGCTTGGTGGGCTGTAGTTGATTGTATGGCACTTGGAGGCTGTCGAATGTCTCAACGGACAGGACATTGAGCCCTGCGCCACCGTTGATGAGGGTCTCGGTGACTTGGACGTTGCTGATGATGGGTGAACAATGCATCGGGAGGACGCCAACAGTTGCCGCGCACTTGAGCTGGTCCGCTGATCTGAATGTGATGGCGCACTTGGACCACCTGAGCGGGCGTGTGGCCCCGAGCCTGGGAAGGGCTGCGTACACCTCATGAGCAAACTGCTTGAAGATGCGCTGGGAGGCTGGGGCCTGAGCACCGCCGAGGATGCAGGCGACAGCGCACGGCTCCTGGAAGCCTCGAGCCCCCTCGTCCTGATTGTGGTCATCGTTCCTCCTTGGTGGTGGCGGTAGCAGAGGGAGGCCAGCATTTCCCTGAGGACGGTTCTCACTAGGCTGGTCTCTCCAGACGCCCTCACGAGGTTGGTCCTGCCGGTGGTCCTCGCGAGGCCGGTCGCGCCACTCCTCACGGGGCTTGCGGTCGTCCCAGCGTCCCCCACTTCTTCCTCCTCCTTGGCCGTAGCCCCGATCATTGCGCTCGGGGCGCCGACCGAAGCATCCATCTCGAATGGTTCTAAACTCCTGGCAGTCAGTAGTGTTGTGGCTGTACGTTGTGGAAGGCCCAGAACAGATAGCTGCCCTTAGATGACTCGGGGTGGTCCCGGCCGTGCTTCGAGTCCGGCTCCGCCGCGAGCACGGCTACTCCCTTTCCCTTCACATCCTTGGCCTTGTCCTTCTTCTCTTCAGGGTCAGCCACAGGGAGCTCGAGGAGGGAGAGGCACCCCTCCTCAGCTCTTGCGCACTTGGTCGCCATGTTGAACATCTCCAGGATAGAGCATAGCTCTTCGTGGATGGCGAGCTCCTCCTTCATCTTGATGTCATGCACGCCATAGGAGAACGCGAAGATGATGGCCTCGTCCGTCACCTTGGGGATCTTGAGGCAGACGATGTTGAAGCGCTGGATGTACTTGGGTATCCCCCGGTTGCTGCTTGATGCGCCACAGGTCGCGTGCGACTGGCGGGCAGTCACGAGTACCCTGGAAGTTGGCGACGAAATGCTCACGCATCTCGCCCCAGGAGGAGATCGATCCTGTGGGTAGGTTCAGGAGCCACGAGCGAGTGCCATCCTTGAGAGCCATGGGAAACCAGTTCGCCATGACTTTTTCGTCGCCGTTGGCTGCCTCGATGCTCAGCTCGTAGAGCTGCAGGAACTCCGCAGGGTCGGGGATGCCATCGTAGCGCGGATGCAGATCCGTCTTGAACTTTCCTAGCCAAACAACGGTGCGCAACTCGGGAGTGGAGGCTCGGCAGCCTGCTATGGTCACCGGAGCCCGTCCTGGCGGTGGAATCTGGTCTTGCCACCGACACACCGCCACGGCAGGCGGCGCATGGTCTTGTCGTGGAGGCGCGGGGAGTGCGAGAGTGTTTTCTTGCAGTCGAGAGACCTCCTGGAAGCTTCTTTCTTCGTGCGCGGGCAAACGGCATGGCAGATCACGCCGCGGGACCACGCGTCTTGGGGCGAGGACACCGTCTTGGTGCGGAGGAGGCTTGGGTGCTCCATGAGCCACGCATCTCGACGCGAAGGCGCCGTCTTGATGCAGGGGCGGCGGAGGCGCTCCGTGAGTTACGTCTCCCGTGGCTGGAGGCGGGCGAGGTAGCGAGAGGGACGGTGCAGGAGAGCCCCCAGTGGCGCTGACGAGCTCGGCGATGCGGTCCAGCCAGTCTTCGTAGAGGTCGTCGACCGAGCAATAACACATGTGCTAGCGTGCCATGAGCAACACAGCCTGTGCATCCGTGGGCGCGCGACGAGCGTGGGACGATGAGCCGGCCGGAGTCAGCGACGGGGTGGCGGTGCGGCCGTCCCGCCGCACAGAGGGGTGCAGCGATGAAGCTTGCTGCTCATTTGCTGCCAGGCCGCTAGCGATGTTGGCAACAGGTGATGGAGAATGGCGGGGAGGTCCGCCAACGGGCGCCGTCTGGGCAATGCGAGCGGCGAGTGTGGCGCGGCGCTCAGCACGGGCTCGGCAAGCGTCTGACATGGATGTGATGGAGCCGCAGAACATGGATCGACGAAGGGAAAGCTTTAGCGCACCCCTACTTGGCGCGCCAAATGTCGAATTACGGGTTCTGGTAAACCCTTGAGGTTCGAACACTAGGGTGTGCACGAAAATCTCTCCCCCCAGCTCACGCTCTCGCAACGATCTCAAAGCCTAGCTCGCTGAACCCAAGGAACAAGGGACACAAGAGTTTATACTGGTTCGGGCCACCGTTGCGGTGTAATACCCTACTCCAGTGTGGTGTGGTGGATTGCCTTGTAGGATGGGGATGAACAAGTACAAGGGAAGAACAGCTTCCGCAGGAGAGGTGTTCTTGAGCTCGATGAGCTTGTGTGGCTGGGGATGATCCGAGTGATCTGTCTCCAGATGAGCCTCTCTCTCTCTATGATGAGCCCCACCAGCAATGGTCGTGGCTAGCCCTATTTATAGAGGCCCGGGTCCTCTCCCCAAATATTAGGCGGGATGGGATCCCACAATGGCCAATTGGAAGGGGTACAATGAGTACAAGTTATCCTGACAAAAGGTGGTCTTTGCGTGCCAAAGGTTCTGGTGGTGACGCCGTCGTGGGCTCCGTCGTGACCTCTGTCTTGCCGTCCTGCTGGTCTTGGTCTCGTTGCACCGATATGGAAACATTTGCTTGATGCCTCGGGACTCCTCGCCTACGCCTTCCTCTTTAGCACCGAAGAAGAAACTAGCACTCTGCCCCCGCTGGCGCCTGCCTGGCCTTGGTCGTCATGGCTCACGTCACGAGAACCTCACGAGGTGCCCCTTGCCTTGATATCTCCGCTCCTCGCGAGCCAGCCTAGTGAGGCTGCCCCTGAGGATGTATTGTGGCATCCGCCTCGTGAGGCTTGGCCCCTAGCGAGGGTCTTGAGCATTGGTTGACGAAGATAGGCCGTACCAGGCCACGGGTGGAGCCACGCCCTAGGCCGCAGGCAGGTAGGTCTGGATATCCCCGTTCCCAGGACACCGACAGTATCGGTTGAGCCTAAGTTTTTGCTTCTTCACATGATGTGTGCTATTATTGGAATATCAGTTTATTTTGTTTTTCTTTCTGTTTTAATAAAATACTTAGATCTAAAAGTTGTTTAAATAAGAGAGAGTCCTCAAATAGCTACCCATTTACTTAACTACTCTCTTGATCGTCAGATATCTTTTTGGAGTAGTTTGTCATCTACTATTGTCCTTCAACTATATCCTATGAGTAAATTGTTGAATGAATTGAATATCATGAAGTTGAAATTTTATGTTCATACCATGCCTACTAATAGCTTCACATTGGGTTTAGAGAGTGAAATCTTTTGAAGCTTGACAATCACAATATTGGTCATATAAGAAATTCATGAATGATTAGTATAAGTAAGAGAACTTTCACATACAAATATATTATCTTGGTCATCTTTTATGATTGTGTATTCCCATTAATTATTTTCATACTTGAGAAAATTAGTTGAAGTTGGACAAGGAAGACAATGTAATGAGTTATGGTTGTGTATATTGGCATATAAGTTATGCTGTGATGGATCCTCCAACATGTGGTGTTTTCTTAGGATATTTTGCTACCCAAAAATTTGTACTAATTAGAGATACTATGTGTGCATCCAAAAACACTTAAACCCAATATCTTGACATGAGTGTGCACCATATCTACCAATGAATTGAATAACATCCTTGTCGGTGTCCTGGGAAGCCTACCTGCGGCCCACGGCGTTGCTCCATCGACGGCCTGGTATGAACCATCTATAAGACCATCAAGACAAGACCCATGTGAGGGGCCAAGCCTCGCGAGGCGGACGACAGCAAGACCTCCATATGGAGCAGCCTCCTGAGGAGCGGAGATTTCTATGCAGGCGCCCAACCTCATGAGGTTGTGATGATGCAAGCCATGATGACCTAGGCCAGGCGGGCTCTAGCGGGTGTAGAGGAGGCAGTTTCCTCTTCGGTGCTCAGGAGGCAAGCGCAGGCGTGGGTTCCCAAGGACTCAGGCCAAGGTTTCCATTCCGGTGCAACAAGACCAAGACAGCTAGGAAAGATGTCATTGCCGAGCCAACCACAGCGTCACCACCAGAAGCTTTGCGGGCGAAGACTACCTTTCATCAGTTTAACACGTACTACTTGTCCCCTTTCACATTGGCCACTATGGGATGCCTTCCCTCCTATGTTTTGGGGGAAGAGGACTGAGGCCACTATAAATATAAGTTAGCCACCACCATAGATCACATCTTTCCACCCTAACCAGAGGAGGCCTCGCGAGGTTGTTCATCCCTCGTACTAGTTCATCCGCAGCCCCTCGCGTGGCCAATCCACCACAAAGCAGGAGTAGTGTTTTACACCGCAAGGTGGACCGAACCTAGGTAAATGGCCGTGTCCATCTTCTCCTTTGTTCATCGAGCAAGGCCATGGGGCGACAGCTGGTTGGCTGGAGAGGTTGAGTTCTTCACGCACGCCCTAGAGTTCGAACCTTTCTTAGGTCTGCGAAGCCCTAAATCTGACATTTGGTGCGCCAGGTTGGGGTGTGTCGAAGCCTCTCTTCCACCGATCGGCCTGCCGCCGTCCCGTCGTTCCTATGGCTGATGCTCGCCCTGTTCGTGCCTAGCGCTGAGCCGCCCGTGTTGCCCAGACGGCAGCCATAGGCAATGCCGCTCCTCACCGCTCTGCCTCCCCGGTGGCTAACACCGGCACCGACCCTGCTGCTCCCGAACAGTAGAATTCATCGCTGCACCCATCCGTGCGGCGCGACGGCCGCACCTCGACTCCAACACCCCCTCCAGCGACGGCATTGTCTTCTCATGCCTGTTGTGGGCCGGCAAACACACAGGCTGTGCTGCTCATGGCGCGTGAGCTTCTGGGCTACCGTCCGGCAAACGACTGGCTCGCTCGCATCACCGAGCTCATCAACGCCACCGGTGAGGCCTCGGCACCATACCGTTCACCTCGTCCTCCATCGTCCCTAGCGGGCGACATGGCTCACGCCACGCCTCCTCGTCCCCTGCATGGCATGGACCCCAAGCCTAGGTGTGAGGCACCCCAGCGTGACTCGCCGTGCAGGGCACTAGCGCGCGATGAAGGAAGCTGCCAGGTGGTGCAGTGGTCCCAAGGAGAAGCGCGCGCGCTTCCAGCACAACCGTGTCAAGACCGCATGCTGCCAGAGACTGCGGCGCGCGGGCGGCAAGATCAGGCTCCCCCAAGAGACCGGCCCTAGTGAGTTCGGCAGGCTGTCGTGCCTTCACCCCGGAGCTGCGCCGCATCGTTTGGCCTGGGAAGTTCAAGATGGACCCGCCTCCACGCTACGACGGTACCCCCGACCCTGCGGAGTTCCTCCAGCTTTACGAGCTGAGCATCGAGGCGGAGAACGGCAATAACAAGGTCATGGCAAACTGGTACCCCAAGGCCCTCAAGGATGGCGCGCGTTCTTGGCTCCTGAACCTTCCAGTGCTGTCAATCTCCTCGTGGGACGTGCTGCGCGAGCGCTTCATCACCAACTTTCAGAGTACTCACGACCGCGCTCGTGCAGCAAGCGACTTGTGGTGCATAAAGTAGTAGCCTTGCAAAACCTTGCACAAGTACACACACTTCTCGAACGTTCGCCTCAAGATCCCAAAGGTGTCGGCCGAGGCCATAATTTTGGCGTTCTCTGATGGCGTCCGGGATGTCAAGATGAAGTAGGAGCTCGCCATACACGAGGATCTGTGCTCGGCTCTGGAGATGTTCAACATGGCAACCAGGTGCACTACGGTAGAGGAAGGTCGCCTCTATCGGCATCCTGGGAATGGGGGTACCCAGACTTGGCTGCCTGCGGCCCAGGGCGTGGCTCCACCAGTGGCCTGGTAAGGCCCATCTTCACCAGCAACCGCTCAAGACCCTCACAAGGGGCCAAGCCTCGCGAGGTGGACGACAGCAAGACCTCCTCCGGGGCGGCGTCCCTACGTTGGCTCCCGATGAGCGAAGATATCTATTCAAGGGGCACCTCGCGAGGAGCGCGTGACGTGAGCCATGATGATCAAGGCGAGGCGGGCGCAGAGTGCCAGTCTCCTCTTCGGTGCTAAAGAGGCAAGCGTAAGCGAGGAGTCCCAAGGCATCACGCAAAGGTTTCCATATCGGGGCAACAAGACCAAGGCCAGTAGGACGGCAGGACGGAGGTCACCGTGGAGCCCACGACGGCATCACCGCCAGACTCTTTGCCAGGCGAAGAACACCTTTTGTCAGGATAACTTGTACTAGTTGTCCCCCTTCAAACTGGCCGTTGTGGGATCCCTTCCCGTCTAATATTTGGGAAGAGGACCAGGGACACTATAAATAGGACTAGCCACCACCATAGAAAGGGGGACAAGAACAAGACGAAAAACCAGACCATCCACACACACACAAGCTCATCGAGCTCAAGAACACCTCTCCTCAGGAGGCTGTTCTTCCCTTGTACTTGTTCATCCTCAGCCTAAAAGGCAATCCACCACACCACACTAGAGTAGGGTATTACACCACAACGGTGGCCCATACCAGTATAAACCCTCGTGTCCCTTGTTCTTCGGCTTCGGCGAGTTAGGCTTTGAGATCGTTGCGAGAGTGGGCTCACGGGCGAGAGAGATCCTTCGTGTGCACCCCATTGTTCGAACCTTAAGGATTTGCCGGAACCCGTAATCCGACATTTGGCACGCCAGGTAGGGGTGCGCTGAAGCCTTTTCTTCCGTCGATCCATGTTCCACTGCTCCATCGTATCCATGTCTGACGCTCGCCAAGCCCGTGCTGAGTGCCGCGCCGCCCTCGCTGCCCGCGTCGCTCAGACGACGCCCGTTGGTGGACCTCCCCGCCGTTCTCCATCACTAGCTGCCAACGCCGCCACTGGCCCGGCAGCGAACGAGTAGTAGGCCTAATTGTTGCACCCCTCTGTGCGGCGGGACGGACACACCGCCACCCCATCACTGACTCCGGCCAGCTCGTCGTCCCACGCTTGACGCGCGCCCACAGACGTGCAGGCTGCGCTGCTCATGGCACATGAGCTCTTGCGCTACTGCCCGGTCGGCGACCTCTAGGACGACTGGCTCGACCGCATTGCCGAGCTCGTTAGCGAGGGCTCTCATGCACCGCCCCTTTCGCTACCTCGACCACCTCCAGCGGTGGGGGACGTCGCCCATGGAGCACCTCCAACACCTCCACACCAAGACAACACCCTCGCACCAAGGTGCACGGTCCCGCCGCGGTGGGCGCCCTCGCACAAAGAAAGAAGCTGCCAAGAAGTCCCGGGGCCACAAGGAAACGCTCCTGCGCTCCCGGCACCGCTGCGTCAAGACCGTGCGCCGCCTGCGCCGGCGGCGCGTGGATATCAAGGCCAGGCCCCGCCTCCATGGCGGGCTCTGGTGACCACAGCAGGTTGCCGTGCCTTCACTCCCGAGCTGCACAGTGTCGTCTGGCCTGGCAAGTTCAGGCCAGACCTGCCTCCGCGCTACGACGGCACCCCTGACCCCGCAAAGTTCCTGCAGCTCTATGAGCTAAGCATCAAGGAGGCCAACGGCGATGAGAAGGTCATGGCGAATTGGTGCCGTCTGGCCCTCAAAGATGGCGCACACTCATGGCTCCTGAACCTTCCCGTGGGATCAACCTCCTCCTGGGACGAGATGTGTGAGCGTTTCATCGCCAACTTCCAGGGCACTCGCGACCGCCCGCCGGCCGCGGGCGACCTGCGGCGCATCAAGCAGCTGCTGGGGGAAACGCTGCAGAAGTACATCCAGGGCTTCAACAGCGTTTGCCTCAAGATCCCCGAGGTGACAGACAAAGCGGTCTCCGATTGTATCCGCGATGTTAAGATCAAGGAGGAGCTCTCCATGCACGAGGAGTTGTGCACGGCCCTGGAAATGTTCAACATGGCAACCAAGTGTGCGAGAGCCGATGAAGGGCGCCTTTCCCTCCTCGAGCTCCCAGCTGGCGATCAGGAGGACAAGAAGGCCAAGATCAAGGATGTGAAGCACAAGGGGGCTTCCGTGCTCGCGGCAGAGCCAAAGACGAAACACGGCTGCGACCATCCCGAGACATCCAAGGCCAGGCACTAGTTATGCGCCTTCCACAACGTCCACAGCCACAACACCAACGACTTTTAGGAGCTCAGGGCCATCCGTGATGGGCATTTCGGTCGACGCCCCGAGTGCAATGATCGAGGCTACGGCCGAGGAGGACGACGAAGTGGAGGACGCTGGGACGACCATGGCCCCCACCAGGAGTGGCGCCATCGACCTCGTGAGGACCGCTGGCAGGACCCGCCTCGCGAGGGTGCCTGGAGGGAGCAGCCTCGTGAGGACCGCCCTCAGGGCAATGCCGGACTCCCTCCTCTGCCACCAATGCCAAGGAGGAACGACGAACATCATCAGGACGAGGGGGCCGGGGGCTTCCAAGAGCCTCGTGCCATCGCCTGCATCTTGGGTGGAGCTCAAGCCCCAGCCTCTCAGCGTGTCTTCAAGCAATTTGCTCGTGAGATGAACGCAGTCCTTCCCAGGCTAGAGGCCACACGCCCGCTCAGGTGGTCCAAGTGCGCCATCACCTTCAGCTCGGCGGACCAACTCAAGTGTGTGGTGACCGCCGGCGTCCTCCCGGTGCTCTGCTTACCCGTCATCAGCAACGTTCAACTCACCAAAACCCTCATTAGCGGTGGCACAGGGCTCAAAGTCTTGTCCGTCGAGACGTTCGACAACCTTCAGGTGCCATACGATCAGCTATAGGCTACCAAGCCTTTCTCGGGAGTGACCGACGCTCCACCACCCCGATAGGGCAGGACCGCCTCGTTGTCACCTTCGGCCAGCGTGACACCTACCGCACTGTGCTCATCAACTTCGACGTCACCCACATCTGCCTGCCCTACAATGCCATCCTTGGGTATCCAGCCTTGGCAAAATTTATGGAAGTGACCCACCACGGCTACAACGTCCTCAAGATGCCAGGGAGTGGAGGCGTCATCTTGGTTGCCTGCGAAGAAAAGATGCAATGTGCTCCCTCGAGCGCGCCTACCAGGATGCTGTAGTCGAAACCCCCGACAATGAAGGCACCCTATACCGTCCTGAGGACATTCCCAAGAAGAAGAAGTAGCTACTCCACCCAGGGCCTCGGGGGAGCGGCGTTTCCAGTAGTACCACCTTAGGACCTGCGCCCGCAGATGGGTCGCCTCCCTCCCTCGCATAGGAAGGCGCACCCGACGCCCTCCTTAGGCTAGGCTCGGGGGCTCTCTTCTGGAGGGCCTCAGACCTAGGCAACGTCATGAGGGAGGACCTCGGGCACCACGTGGAGGTGTGCTTTGCTGCACGTTTCCCTCAAGATAGCGCAAGGCATGGAGCGCCCAGTGCTCAGGAGTTCATCACCAAGGCGATCCAGGAGCTTCAAGAGGCAAGGGCCGTACGCGGCAACCGCCGCCTACTACCCCACGCAGCTCCCCACCCTGGCAAGGATGGCGGGCTGCACGTCTGCGTGGACATTCCGGGGCTCAACAGGGCCGCATCTCAGGGGCGTTTCTGGCCTTCGCGCATTGGACGCTGTGAGGGTCCTCCTCACAGCTATGTTCGCATGCCAATCGGCTTGCCGAGCGCGGCTGTCACCTTCCAGCGCCATCTGCGGAGCATCCTGGCGGCTCAGGAGGCCAGGCATCACGTTGTCCTGGAAGAGGTCGCGACGGTCCCTCAGGAGCCACCTGGGCCTGCGGAGCCTCCCGAGGCTCAGGACCCTGGCGGCTCGTGAGGAGCAACCCTTCGGCGCACATCTTTAGCTACTCCAACACCGCTCCAGCTAAGATATCAGGTGACTCTTTCCAGTTCATTCTGTTGTGGGTGCCCCTTGGGCAACATCATCCCCAAGTCGCATGGGCCTGTCCCTGCGACGTGTATCCTTTTGCATCTCTAGCTTACTTTGATGGGGGCGCCCCTCGGGCTGCATCATCCCCAGGCCACATGGGTCCGTCCCTGTGGCATGTATCGTTCTTGCATCTATCTAAGCTAACCTGCCTCTTTGCTTGAGTCATTTCATGACTATCTCCTGCTACCTACTATCCATCACGGACACCCACGTCACCAATCGGTCCCCTGCTCATCCCACAACGGCGGCTACTCATGCTGGCACGACGCTTGTGCTCAGGTCCGTCCCTACAACGCTGACAAATCTAAGCGTTCGAGCTCTGGCTTGTGGCACACCCCACACACGTCACCTCACCAGGCCCTCAGTACCTTCATCTTCTTGCGGAACGACCAGTGGCAGACCGGCAAGCGCAGTTGCAACTTGTATTCCTTCCTCGCGCTAACCTGCAGGGATCTCCGGAGGCTGACGGCGGGCGGCACCGTGGGCTCCTTCATTTTTCACACAATTCTCTTGCACATTAAAGGGGGGCCCTTGACCATCGTGCCTCAGGAGCTCCTATTGGCTCTCCAGCCATCACCCACTGGCCTTGACCACTGCATCACGACCTAGCATACCAGCGGCGACTGAGCTCGCTCGAGGGCCGGGACCAAAGGACGCAGAGCATATAGAAGAGCATGAAAGGAGGGGGAAGCTCGCGCGAGCCTGACCCAGCTGACACACGGAATGGGCGCTGCGCAAGGAATCAGCTCCGGACCACTAAGATAAGTGTCGCGCTCAAATCAGCTCAACACTGTGAGACATTATTCCCACCTCCAGCAGCCTAGCTATGGCGCTGCCGCCTTCATTTCCTACCTTCAAGTAGTTGCTTATATGCTAAAGGGGACCTCTTGAGCATCGCGCCTTAGGAGATCTTACTGGACCTCGGGCCCCTCACCTCCTGGCCTTGACCACGGCATCGCGACCTGGCATACCAGCGATGGCTGCAGCCTTCCCGGGGACTGGGACCTATCAGCGTAGAGCACTAAGCTACCGCAGGGTCGGTAAGGGGGACCGAGCCATAGCAAGATGCACAATCACGAGTTTCATAATAAGAGTAACATCACGACAAAAAGCGCTACAGAGTCTTTACATGCCCCCGCGTGTTTCGTCTCGACCTCTCGGAGGGCACAAAAGGAGAAGGCCGATGCTAACCTCTTCCAGATCGACGACGGTGACTAGCGGACGCCGTCGCTGCGCTCCGGGCGCGATGAGAGCTCGGGGCCCGTAGTTGTCGTCGTTCGTCTCTGGTGTCTCGTCAGGCTCGGGAGAGTCACTGGAATCCCAAGAGTCGCCACTGCTACTGGAGGAGCTGTTGGCAGGCCCAAGGGCGGGCTGAGCGCCTGCCGCAACACCATCCTGACGGCCCCCTTAAGAGCAGCATTCCAGGCGATCGCCTTCCTCGTCGAAGGCCTTGAAGAACAACATGGAGGCGTCGTCGTACTCGAAATGGATGGTGAGCGCACCCTCCGTGTGACAGATGCGAGCGACCTCACCCCATCCGCGGGTCATGAAGATCTTGTCTGGGGAGACGACCTCGAACCTCCGCTCCTGTCATCGGGGTGTCGCACCCGGCGTGCTGCATCCACAACTCTAGTGGCCACCTCGGCAGCATCTCTTCAGCGAAGAACGGTGGAAACCGTATCCACCTGTGCGGTGGCATCGCCGCCCACACCACAAGTTCTCGTGAGGAGCCCTCGGCCTGGGTTCGTGGGGCAGCGGCACGCGCCACCACTTCACGGCCACTGCGGCCATGGCGCGAGGGGCATCGGCCCTTGCCTCCTCCTCTGGAGCCATCCGCCTGAGCATAGAAGGGCAGCGGGTAGCCTGGGGGAGGCCACTCGTGCCAGGGCCTTGTCACCTCCGGTCTCGCCACCATGTCACGGGAGCGGACCGGCCTCTTCTTCGGTGGGAGTAGGCCTGGCTCTTCGCGGGGGGTTTTCCCTCTCTCAGCGGCGGAGAACCTCCGTATCGGCGCCATGGGTGTTGCTGCAAGGAAGAAGAAGAAGCGGGCAGAACGGAGGAAGAGATGAGCGACGGGGGCTCTGCCCCTCTCCTCATTTATAGCTAGAGGGAGGCCAACCGCCAGCCTCCATGATCCAAGATACTGATGACTTTCCTCTGCATGCAATAGGGTCTCCTCAAGTCGGGCAGTTGCCGAGGCAGCATGGGGAAGCGGAGACGCCAACAACCGCTCAATCTCCACGCGTCAATCAAGGCTGCAGGCTATTGGGGCCCGCGGTGCTCTGCCCTTGACCCTTGGCTTCACCGTGAAGCCAAGTACGAGCGCGCCTTTGGCCCGAGGGCTACTGTCGGCGTCCTGGGAATGGGGGTACCTAGACTTGCCTACCTGTGGCCCAGGGCGTGGCTCCACCAGCGGCCTGGTTCGGCCCATCTTCACCAGCAACCACTCAAGACCCTCGCGAGGGGCCAAGCCTCGCGAGGAAGACAACACCAAGACCTCCTCCGGGGCGGCCTCCCTAGGCTGGCTCCCGAGGAGCGGAGATATCTATGCAAGGGGCACCTCGCGAGGAGCGCGTGATGTGAGCCATGACAAACAAGGCCAGGCAGGCGCTAGCTGGCGCAGGGAGCCAGTCTCCTCTTTGGTGCAAAAAAGGCAAGCGCAGCCGAGGAGTCCCGAGGCATCAGGCAAAGGTTTCCATATCGGTGTAACAACACCAAGGCCAGCAGGACGGCGGGATGGAGGTCACCGCGGAGCCCATGACGGTGTCACCGCTAGAGTCTTTTCCAGGCGAAGACCACCTTTTGTCAGGATAACTTGTACTAGTTGTCCCCCCTTCGATCTGGCCGTTGTGGGATCCCTTCCCGCCTAATATTTAGGAAGAGGGCCAGGGCCTCTATAAATAGGACTAGCCACCACCATAGAAAGGGGGACAAGAACAAGAGGAAAAAACAGACCATCCACACACACGCAAGCTGATCGAGCTCAAGAACACCTCTCGTCACGACGCTGTTCTTCCCTTGTACTTGTTCATCCTTAGCATACAAGGCAATCCACCACACCACACTGGAGTAGGGTATTACTCCACAACGGTGGCCTGAACCAGTATAAACCCTCGTGTCCCTTGTTCTTCGGGTTCGGTGAGTTAGGCTTTGAGATCGTTGCGTGAGTGGGCTCGCGGGGGAGAGAGATCTTTGTGCGCACCCGAGTGTTCGAACCTCAAGGGTTTGCCGGAACCCGTAATCGAATAGCCTCTCACTCCTAGAGCTCCCGGAGGTCGATCCTGAAGACAACAAGGCTATGGCTAAGGAAGTTAAGCGCAACGGTCATGTCGTGCTGGCCGTAGAGCCCGAGATAAAGCGCGGTTGTGACCATGATGAGCCTCCCAGAGGCAACCACCATTCTGCGTCTACCACAACGTCCACAGCCACAACACGAACGACTGTCACGAGCTCAGGGAAATTCGTGACGGGCGCCTTGGCCACCACCCGAGCATAAACGACTGTGGCCCCCGCCCGGAATGGCGCGACCAACCCTGTGAGGACCGCTGGCAGGGCCAGCCTCGTGATGTCCCTTGGCGTAACTAGCCTCGCGAGGACCGTCCTCAGGGCAATGTCGTCCTCCCTCTGCTGCCACCGCCGTCGAGGAGAAATGATGACGACTGCCAAGATGATGGGGGTGGGGGCTTCCAGGAGCCTCGTGCTATCGCCTGCATCTTGGGTGGTCCCTGGGCCCCTGATTCTCATTGCATCTTCAAGCAATTTGCTCGTGAGGTGAACGAGGCCCTTCCCAAGCTTGAGGCGTCACGTCCCCTCAGGTGGTCCAAGCATGGCAGCACCTTTGACTCCTCGGATCAGCTCAAGTACCCAGCTTCCTCTGGTGCACTCTCGATGCTTTGTGTACCAACCATCAGCAATTTCCTCGTCGCCAAGACCCTTATCGATGGGGGCGCGGTGCTCAATGTTTTCTCCGTCAAGACGTTCGAGACGCTCCAAGTGCCCTACGACCAGCTCCTTCCAACCAAGCCCTTCTCGGGAGTAACCAACGGCTCCACCATCCCCATAGGGCAGATTCGCCTCCCTGTCATCTTGGGCAAGCGTGATAACTACCACACCAACCTCATCGACTTTGACGTCGCCCACATTCGCCTCTTGTACAATGCCATTCTCGGGTATCCGGCCCTCGCCAAGTTCATCGCGGTGTTGCACCACGGCCACAATGTCCTCAAGATGCCAGGAAGTGGTGTTATCATCATAGTCCCTTATGACGAGAAGAATGCGGTGTGCTCCCTCGAGTGTGCCTACCAGGCTACGACGGTCGAGAACTCTGACGATGAGGGTGCCATGCACCCTCCTGAGGTTGTCCTCAAGAAGATGAAGCAGCTCCTCCTCAAGGGCCGTCAGGATCCTGAGGCGCCTGCTGACCGTGCCTCAGGACCCGCGCCCGCTGCTGGGGCTCCCTTCCCTGTCGCATAGGAAGGTGCGCCTGGCGCCCCTCTCAAGACGGGATCAAGGACTCTCATCTAGAGGGCGTCTGACCTAACCAGCGACGATCAAAGCTTGCCTGGGGACTGGGTCCTGTTGGCGTAGAGCACTAAGCTACCGCGATGATGAAAGGGGGGAATCATGCCAAAGCAAGAGACGCAAACACAACATCGATTGGAAGTGATAACATTAAAATGCGAATTTCACGGTTTTTACATACCCCCGCGGGCCCATTATGATTTTCGCATAGGAATAAATCGAAAGAAGAAAGGCCTCCAAAAGAGCACGGCTTAGGCATCATGATTTAAGCTAGCACCATTCTTCCCCTAGGTCGGGGCGCGACGACGCGACGGCTCGCAACTGTCGTCTTCGCTCGAGCTTGGTCCAGAGGAATCGCTATTGCTGCCAGAGGAGTCCCTGACAAGGCCAAGGGCAAGCTCACCACCGGTGGCTTCATCACCTCACCAACCCGTAGGGGGGCCTCTCTCTCAATCGCCTCCCAAAGACCTTGAAGAAGAGCGCCAATGCCCTATCGTACTCGAAGTGGATGGCATGCCCCCTTCCGAGCGACAGGCGCGGTCAATCGCGCCCCATCCTCGGGTCATGAAGACGTCGCCGGAGTGGATGACTTCGACCTCCACCTCTGAAGCTTGGCTGCAGTAGCCATCGTGTTGTAGCCACAGTTCAACGGGCCCCTTGGGAGGTATCTCCCCCGCTCAGGACCGCGAAAGTTGGATCCACGTGCGCAGTGGCATTGCTATCCACACCACGAACTCACGAGCCGTGCCGTATGCATGGGCTATCGGGCAAGGTGGTCGGCCGGCCACCACTTGTGCTCCTCCACGGCTCATTCCTCGACGGCTTCCGCGGCCGTTCCCGTGTGCAGGGCCATGCGCACGGGCATACTCGCGGACGGGGAAACCCGACGGTGCATGTTCGTGCCAAGATTGCGTGGCCATTGGCGCAAGAGGACTCAAGACAAGAACATTTGATATGATGCGGAAGCACGGCAGGCCGTGGATCGATGAGCTACCGGTACTTCTCTAGTCCCTCAAAACGACAACGAATTAAGCTACCGGGCAGACTCCCTTCTCCCTAGTCTATGGGGCAGAAGCAGTTATCCCCATGGAACTCATTTACGGGTCGCCTCGAGTGCTTCCCTATGATGAAGTAGCGCAAGATTAGCACCGGCCTGACGACGTTGTGCTACTCGAGGAGAACCGTCTCCAGGCTGGTACGCATGCTGCAGGCTACCAACAAGCCCTGCGTCGCTATCACAACCGTAGGGTTCATGCCCAGTGTTTTGAGGAAGGCGACCTTGTCCTTAGGCACGTTTAGTCAGCCAAGGGTGCAAACAAGTTGACGCAGAAGTTGGAAGGCCCTTACTGGGTAGTACGAGTCACCAGACCTGGTGCAGTCTATCTGGAGATCGGAGATGGCATTCAATTGCAAAACTCATGGAATATTGAGCATCTCCGCTAGTTCTACCCATAAGGCGTAGGTGTTGGGCCCTGCCCGGCAGCCACCCTTTTGTACGGGCCTTGCCTCAGTTGCATGTAACCCCTTTACAAAGCCAGGCGCAGACCTTGAGCAATAGAGAAATAAATGAAGCACTTGGGGCCCCCGACAAGTTGCATGCATGCATAAGCACTTCATGAGCATTGCATGGATAAGCATTCCATAAGCATTGCATATAGATAAGATCGCATCTTGCATCATTAACAACTGCAGGTTCCGACCAAGAACTTGGCCTCTAAAGGGATCTGGAAAGATGAACCAACACTGCTATCTCCGACAAGCCAAACAGATAAGTTCTATCTCTTGTCCATACGTGTTGTGTAAGAGAAAACTTGTGCATACAGAAACCTTGTCGCTTTTTGAAACTTAGGTGTTCCCGTCCTTTGACTGAAGCACCGCTTCAGCCAGGATGGTCGCAGTGGCCTTTGATGAAAAAAGATTGGCGGGGGCTAGGCCCTCATTCATGCCTAGTAGGCTCGGTTCCCCGGCAACAAAATAAAGGGTACCGATAGGATAGCCTACTGGGCCAAACTCATTTATTTAAACATAAAGAGGCACTCCACCTATGCATGGACATTTACTTGTGCGAGTCCTCGGCAAGGTTCATCTTTTTCATTAATATGTTGATAAAACAAGTACAAACCTTATAGAACACAAACATGGACTCAAGAGATTACATTATTCGAATTAAAATTTGGCTAGTCCCTACAGGTTTAAGATTGAAAATATAAGTGCCCTGTAATCTCCTCTTTTTGTTTCCCCTCCGTCGGGTATTGCGGTGGGAAGAGAAGAGGACTAGGAGAAGCACCCAAGCAGGAGCCCGTCCTGGTTTCGCCATGGCGTGCTGGACGCAGCCTGGCAAGATCAGGAGTGGCGAGGCTGTGAAGGAGGGGCATGGGGAGAAGCTTAGCGGTCCCCTGGTGACCACCTCCAGGACCAGCAAGAAGCCCTGGCTTGGGCACCGGTGGAGTCATCCACCAAACCTCAGCCGGAAGACTGTTGGAGAGAAGGCGAAGGCACCAAGGGAACATACCTCCCCGGCCATCACCCAAAGAGGCTGGTGATGATGGTGCCGGGGAGGGATGGGAAGAGCGAAAAGACGAGGCGGCAGGTCGCCAGTAGGAGACGAAGGCACCAATGCCATCGTACTCCAACCTGACGCCATGTCACCCGCCTTCTCCGCCTTCCCTCGTTTTCTCTCCAACACTAACACTCCTGGGAAACACCAGACCCCCGGCCCGACGCATTCCCCGGAGGGGCAGCCAAGAGCCTAGACAACCAGGGAGCTCGGGGCGCACCGCTACCCGCCTTGGCGGGTAGGAAGACGTGCCTCCCCTTAGCATCAACCACATGCCCGCCGGAAGGAGCGGGGATGGCATTACCAACAAACCCCAGCCCTGCATATCGGACGAGCGTCAGGGGATCACGAGGCTTAGTCACCGAGCTAACAAGCGGCGACAGCTCGAAGCGAGATGCCGCTTTACCAAACGGGACCAGACTCGTCATCCACATCTTCTCTGGGGTAGGACCAGGCTCATTCCCCAAGCATCAGCACAAGTAGTCGACACCGCCAACCTCAAGCTACTGCCCGGGGCCTGGTCCCGGGCTCTCTTCTTCAGCATGGCCAACAGAAAGCAGAGGATGGAGGAGAAGGGATGAATGACTCTATTCTTCCCCAGGCCGTCCTTTTATAGGTGGGTCGGGAGAGAGAGAAAGCTGATCCCTCAACAGTGGACGACCGCCCTTCTCCACCAATTCGAGAAGACCGAGCCCCCACCTTGATGCTCTACCACACCACGCGCCTCTGTTACCTACCCGATGTGATGCATGCAACATACATGGCTAAAGGATAATGGCATGATGGGAGGAGTGGATTGGCATTTACTTCCCCATGCGTTAAAGTCATTCCCGGGCCATTACAAGAGTAGCCCCACCACAATTGGCTTTACGCGACACACGGGAAAACCAAAAACTAGCCTGGATCCAAGGTTAATGAAGAAGCAAAGAATATCTCCAGGGGTAGGCCACTTCCACGCTCCCGCCTGTGCACTTATTAGGGCCTTCCCCGACAACGCCCGGCAGCGCGTTCGGGACAGGCCCGGGGGCTTCTATCGGTGCAACAAACCCTGGGTCTATTAACCAGACTATACACAAGCATGGGGACAAGACCACAACTCCAAAGACCGGATTGGAGCGCAAGAGACCAGCCCTTTGAAGGATCCAACATGCGGATCAAGAAGACCAAGAGGAGCCAGAGAAGCAAGACGCGCCAAGGTAAAAGCGTCCCTTGCCGGGAAAGCGATCCCGACAAGGACGGGGTTTCCCCTGGAAGCATGCTTTCGAGGTGTCCCAGCAGGCCTGCCGGGGCTTACGGAGGCAGAACGACCCCTCTGCACCACCTCATCACGACCCAACTCATCGATCAGTGCGGTGTCAAGCTCCAAGGTGACTAAGTGGTTGCTATCCACCATTTGATAGCCACTTCCTACAGAGAACGTCTACAAGTGAGACCCGTCCTGCGGCGTGTCGAGCAAGCAGGCGCGAAGCTGGCAAAACAGCCCGGCGGGACCTGCCGGGCAAGCTGTGATGTGACGTTGAGCGTTGCATTTATTGCACCCTGTCAGCCTATGGAGTTAGGTATGATAGCACTGTTTGCTATCCAATCAGTGCATAATGACTGATTTGCCACTTTGGTGACCCCTTCTATCTATAAAAGGAGGCCCAAGCCAACCGTAGAAGGGGTTGGATTATTCATACCTCCACACACTCGTACGCGCGTAGCCACTCTCACCCTCAAAGCGACCCTACCGGGCGAGTGAGCTACGCTCCCCACCATTTTTCCACCATCAACCCACCAAAGTAGGAGTAGGGGTTTATGCCTCACGGCGGCCCGAACCTAGGTAAAATTGCCCGTGTGATCTCTGCCATGCTGTTCCACACTCTTCCGCTCTTTGTGCAACATGCCACCCACCCCCCCACCCCCCCACCCCCGTGTCAAAGCAAAAAGGGGCTCTTGGTCCCATAGGTGTCTGTGGTTTCCCGCGACAGCAATTGTCAAGTTTATATATAGAGCATGGATTTGCTATCCACACTATCTCGAGTGGTAGTTATCGGAACCGTCCGTTCGCTTTAGGATCCGCACTTTTAGATGAATAAGGTTCCGATTTTGTCAATTACTGAATTTCGCCATGATAAATGAGGAAAGAGAGGCTAGACCTTTCTGAAGTCGCAGACCTGCAAATGGCAACCTACTCTCTGACTTTGCAGGTGCACTCAGAACAAAAGCAGGTTGGACTTTCTAAAGCGGCAGGGGTGACAGGAACTACTTCCAGCCAAATGCTGAATTTGACTGATGATGACAATTTACTAAAAGTTCTGGGCTCCGCCCGTGCTGGACGGGCATTATAAAAACTGCCATTTCGTATAGCCAACTGAACAAAAGTTTCGGCACCTTCTAGTAAATGGACAGCGATGCATCCTGCCATTTTTTGTCTGGGTAAATGACTGTTGCACCGTTCGGACTAGTAGTACTTGACCTCCCACTCACAGTCACGCCATGGAAGGTAAAAGGTGAATCTGCCGCCCGCTAGAAGAAGGCATTTTGGGTTCTCCTACTTCCATAATCATTTTGAAAACCTCCACAAAATCTCTATTTAAAAGAAAAAAATTGGGTGGCATATGGCACAAGGACATCCTGACCGGTCTTTTCAGTCCCCCAGGGGCCAGGATCTATCTACACCCCTGCACACGGCGGGGCTACCAGCAGAGGCCATTATAGCTCGGCTCAACACATGAATGCAGTACGACTATATGGTATGTCCACCATGTGTCAATGGTGAGACCAATGCACCTTTTAGTGAGCAAGCACATATATTTGCACATAGTACTTCGTCAAAACAACCGTGACAATTGTTTTCTAAACAAAAACAAGAAAACATTTGTGAATATGCATTTCCGTAAACAAGAATAGACATTTTGTTCTTTTGAGCTAGAAATGCCAATTAGTACTAGGGAACAGACAATAATGGCTTTATTCCACCAGAGAAGAATACAATAGTCGCAGCTGCACACGTGGGAAAGTGCAGCGCGTGTAGGAAACAAACAATATGTAGTACTACCTCTATCCTGGTTTATTGGTCCCATCATGTTTTGTGTCAAATTTTGACTATAAGTTTAACTATAAAAATATTAATGCATGTTATAAAAAATAGTATCAATGAAAACTATGTCCAAACATCAATCTAACGATATAACTTTTGGTGACATGCATTAACGTTTGTTAGTAAAATATTTGATCAAAATTTGGCTCAAAATACAAAGGAACCAATAAACCCGAACGAAGGTAGTACAACGAACGAGATAGGAAAATGCAGCTCCTCCGGTGAGTAGGAGACGGTGATCTCTAAGGAGAACCAGTACTTGCAGTAGCGGACCCGGCTTCTCTCAAAGGTGACTCGGACGAACGAAGAGATTATGATGAAGCGCTCACTCCGTTAGATAGGCCCGATGCCACCATTGCTAGCGCGTATGACGGAGGAGCCATCGTCCCGACGCTCCTCTGCGTGAAGCGGGAGCTGGCATCCCCTCACCGGTAGGTGAACGACGAATCGGTGTCCCTGTCACGCAACCGTGGCCTGCACATCGGAGGTCGCATGAAGGAGTCGGTGTCCACCCAGCGCCTCCGCCGCGTCAAGGACGAGCCGACGTCGTCCCCGTAGCACAGCAGATGCGTGCAGATTAACACGCCCTCATCGCCATCATGCCGTCACTATCGCCCGATAAAGGAGGAGCCGCAACCCGCGATCACGATGGCGCATGGCCGCCTCCTCCACTACCTCGGAGGAGGCAGGGCCTCCCACTCGAGGGTCGTGGTATCTGAGGCGGAGCGCAATGAGGTACGGCCGGCGCAATGCCGGTCGCTGCTCCTCATTTACCAAGATGGACGTGGCATCAAAATGGGTCCGCAACGACTCTAACCTCGTCGTCGCGTGGGCAGTCGACCGCTCCGTGACCACCGCGGAGACGGCGGCCAGGCGCCGTCGTCGCCTTTACGGGGAGTGGTCGCTTAGAGAAAGTCCAATCGGGAACCCATTTCGTATGCCCATGTCCGTTTGGGTTGCCGCTTACAAAAAAGATGGCCCAATGCACCGACCCATTCCGAAAACACGTCCGCTTCGCGTCAGCGTGGACCATTTCCGGCCCAAATTTATGTCTAAAATGCGTCGGCGTGGACGCGAAGTGAACGTGCCGTGTGCCCTCTCGGTGTCCACCGCGATCCTACATGGCGGCCAGCGAACGACCAGACGCGGTCATTTAATAGAGGACACCCACGCGTCGGCCAGTGGAAAGCGTTCTTTTTTAATCCATGCGCGCGGGGGCCAGCCTCATCCACTTCCACTTCTGTCCACCTCTAGCTCCCCAACACCCCCTCGTGCTTCCTTACCGGCGACAACCAAAAACACTAGACATGAGGTTGTTCAATGGCAGTGGCTCCGGCAAGAGCAACAGGAAGACCCTCAGCGCTTCCTCTTCCCACTCTCTTCCTCCTATGTCGTTGCCTCCAGCACTTGCTCGCCCCGCTCGGCAACGTCTGCACATCCCGGTGCACCAAGCACGGTGGCACTGGGGGTTCAGGCAGCCGCTGCCGTAACCCGACGTCACGCTGCTGCAACACTCGCACCTCGATCTGCAACAGATCCCCGTGCTCTTAGCGACTGTTGTGTCAACGCCGACTAGGGCAAGGTCGTCGCCAGGGCTCCGTAGCACAGGGTGACAACACGTACGAGGTGGTCGTCTGGTTAGGATTTAGTTTTTTTATTATTTTTGTAAAACGGTCGAAAAATTGTCCGTTTATGTAAATTATATGTGAAATTTAATGGAATCCCTCATATTTGCACGATATCGTTTGATTAGCTTAAACAGTGGTTAAAATGTATTTGAACAACTTTAGGTGACTGACTTCCGTATCAGTGCCGTGAACGGATGTCGAAGCTTATTTGCAGCCAGAGTTGAAGATGACCTCCCAAAAATGTTCAAATAAGAAAGGCTGTCGGTGCCTCCGCGGAACGTGAGAAAATCAAACTTGCATGTATCCGTCCGCGCAGCAATGGTAGCGGTGCGACTGGTTGGGATCACGTGATTGATGCATGTGCAACCAGAACCCAGAAGAGACGAGCGGTCAAGCACAAGCTTAAGGCGGGCCATCACGGGATGTAGGTAAACCGTCCGCTTCTCGCCAAAACCTCACCTCGAGCGGGAGATCCGAGGCAAGGCTTTGCTGCTCGCTGCAACAGCAGGTAGGGGTGGTGACGAGCACGCGGTTGCACTGTTTCTTTTACAGCAGCAGCGGCGGCAGCACGTTAGTTACTGTGTCCTTGCTGCAGTAGTAAAGGAAAACAAAATCATCTTTGGTCGACAGACATGGTAAAAAAGCACGAGCCTCGATTTAAGGAGCCAAAGCCAGTAAAAAGGGTGGTAAAATGAGAAAGAGCATCCGTCCGTCGTCCTGTGTGCGTGCGTGTGTGGGTGCTTGAATTTTCAACGAAAGCAGCTCCTCCCATTCCCACTCAGTGGTCAATCTCCCTCTCTCTCAGCTGCCGCTGAGCTTAGTCTGCACGGAGAGCCAGGCCTACCTCTTCATGAAAACCATGACTTTTTTTCGTGGGTGGGAATCTTATTTAGTCAACTGATCCAAAAACTTATTTCATGATGTGGCCCCTACAAACACGCATTTTTAGTACACAAGATGACGCTCAATCTGACGGCAATAATTCCACGCTGGCTGTCGTGCCTACGGGGGTGTTTGCTTACATTGATTTTTGGTGGTTGCATCGAAAAAAGAGGCAAGCTTAGCAGGGCTGTTTAAGAAAATACAGGGTAAAATGCAACATTTCCGTGTTATATGGTCGCCTGCACGAGAGGTCTTGTCATCCAGATGCAATATTCATCTGATGTTTGGTTGCATACATGCATAGTAATTAAGGGTTAACAGGAAGATCACAGTAGAACCCACATGTCAACGAGGCCGGGCACAAGGAAAATGGTGCGGCGTCGACGGCCTTCTGGTTGCCCACCTTGTCCCAGAGCCCGTCGGAGGAGAGGATGAGCAGCTCACAGTCAGCACCCATGTCCATTGTCGTGGTCTTCGGCTCCGCCACCACCAACAGCTTGAGGTGCACGTCGCCGATGTCCCGGGTCACGGCCAACGAGCTTGAAGATGCTCTGCCCTCTCCTCCCCGTCGGCGGCTCTGGTGGCTGCAACGGGTTCTCCCCGTGGAGGGTTGGAGGTGCTATCCCCGAGCATTCTGGACTTCTCGTCGCTGGCGATTGGGAGCCCCGTGACGCCTCTCCCGCATCTGCCGGGGTCGTGGGAGGCCGCCGCGGCCGAGGACCATGCCACTTGCCACACCTCCAACCACACGTACTACGTCGTACGTGTTATCAACTGATAATAAGCGTTGGTCGGCGATCGAGGCCACGCACGATGGCCATTTTTCACCGCTTGCTCCTGCACCCATGGATCGACCGATCGAATTAGGGACCAGGTGGCGAGGACGGTGCCCTTGTCGTGGTTGCCTTGAAGATCCGAGGGGTGTAGAGCACCACGGCCTCGATCCCGCTCAGGTGCTAGAAGAAGCGGGTGCCTAGGGAGGCCACTAGGATGTGACGGATGGTCGGCATCGGGTGCAGGAACAACGTCGGGTGCAGGGACACACCGGGGGTTGCGGGCCGACGCAGACCAAGTGCCCGAGCATACGCCGGAGAAGACCTACGTTCGGCGCCTGTTGGACGCGTTGCGGGCCACGCCGTTGGGCGCCACGCCATCCGCGCAGCCTCAGTCGCGCGATGTCAAGGCGGTCGCCGACTCAGTGCTGGCGCTAATGGCATAGAGTCGACGTCGCGTCATGTCATCGTCGCGTGCTCGTCGGCGCCGCATGGAAGATCCGACGCCACCTCGTAGTAGGGGTGGGATCTGGTCAAGGACGAGATGGATCCACCGCGCAGGAGATCAGGGTTGCTGGATCTGACGATGTTGGGTGGTGGTAGGACTTGGTGGCGACAGGGAGGAGGGCCGGCAGCGAGCTTGAAGCGACGGGCTGTTGTGAAGGAGCAGAGCGAGAGATAGGAGGAGGGGTTGACCCAGAAGGAGGAGGAAGGGGACAAGTGATTAACTGCTAACGCGTTTACAGCGAGCCACCCATGTGCGCTTCCTCGCCTCCCTCGAGCCTGGCTCACCGAAAACTATCGATTCGGCCGTTCATAGCGAGCCAGGACCAGAGGTGCTTTAAGAAGCGTGCTATGTAGGCCCAATAGTATCTACGTATAACCAAACATCCCTATGAATGGTGGTGGTGGGTGCAACGTCTGCCTTATAGTAATGACAGATCGTGCACACTCCCATCCTCGGTACCATCCCCTTAGCCAAATGGTGCTCCTAAAATATCTCTCTCTCTCTCTCGCCACCCACCAACAAACTCTGAGCGGTCCACGAAGGACAAATGACCACTACAGAAGGTTCTCATGCACAAGAAAAAAGGTGCCCTCTAGGGTGAGTGCACGGTTCTCATTGTGTAAAACTAAGGTTCTTCATGTAAGTATAAGTGTCATCTAAACCCAACGCACTCACATCCTTGTTGTCACCCTCATATGTAGGCAAATGTGATGCACGTCAAATCCCAGAAAAAGGATGAAGGTTATTGAAAGTTCTCATTCCTATGAAAGTTAGTGTCCCTCGTGCAGTGTGCATGGTTTCAACAACGCAAGGTTAACATCAGATTTTGTGTGGATGCATGCATCCCAAAAAAAACTTACATGGGGCGTGGTGTCCGTGGGTGCAACGACCACCTTATAGAGAATGTGCTCGTGCACACAAAAAAGGGTGCCCTCGGGTGGATATGCACCATTCCGATAATGTAAAATGGAAGTTCTTGTGCAATGACCAACTTATAGAGAAGGCTCTCGTGCACCAAAAGGAGGTGCCCTCAGGTAGGTATGCATGGTTCCGACAAATGTAATATGGAGGTTCTTGTGTAGGTGTTGTGGTGATGATATATCGAGCTATCCATCGCTCCATCCCTCTTTAGTCCTTTATCATCTGATTGAACGCGCACGCATCATAAAAAACTTACATTGGGGTCAAATGGTGTTGGTGGGTGCAACGTCTACATTATTGCAATGACGAATCATGCACGCTCTCATCCTCGCTACCATCCCCTTTAGCCAAAATGGTGCTTGTCGAAAATCCCCCCTCTTTCTCTCTCTCTCATTTCTGGTACCCGCCAACGAACCCTGAGCAGTCCACGAAGGACAAGCAACCACTACAGAAGGTTCTCATGCACAAGAAAAAAGGTGCCCTGTGTGGTGGGTGCACGGTGCTCACAGTGTAAAACTGAGGTTCTCCATGTAAATATAAGCGTTGCGATGGTAATTTACCATCTAAACCCAATGCACACTCACATCCACGTTGTCACCATCGTATGTAGGCAAATGTGGTGCACATCAAATCCCAGAAAAAAGGATGAAGGTTATTGAAAGTTCTCGTTCCTATAAAAGATAATGCCCCTCGTGCGGTGTGCATGGTTTCAATAATGTAAGGTTAACATTAGATTTTGTGTGGATGCATCTCTAAAAACTTACACAGGGCGTGGTATCCTTTGGTGCAACTACCACCTTATAGAGAATGTGCTCGTGCACACAAAAAGGGTGCCCTCGGGTGGATATGCACGGTTGAGATAATGTAAAACAGAAGTTCTTGTGCATTGACCAACTTATAGAGAAGGCTCTCGTGCACCAAAAAAAGGTGCCCTCAGGTGTGTATGCATGGTTCCGACAATGTAATATGGAGGTTCTTGTGTAAGCGTTGTGGTGATGATATATCTAGCTATCTATCACTCCATCCCTCTCTAGTCCTTTATCATCTGATTTAACGCGCACGCATCTTAAAAACTTACACTGGGGTTGAATGGTGTTGGTGGGTGCAACGTCTACGTAATAGTGATGACGGTGAGTGCAACGTCCACTACAGAAAAAGGGTGCAATGGTTACATGTAATCTAATAGAGCGATGACACATTGTAAATGGGTTATGGAATCAATTAGAAAAATTACGTGGCATTACAATGTAAAACCAAGGCTCTTGTGCAACGATCAACTTATAGAGAAGGCTGTCGTGCACACAAAAAGGGTGCCCTCAGGTGGATATACACGGTTCCGACAATGTAAAATGGAGGTTATTATACAACGACCAACTTATAGAAAAGGATTTCGTGCACAAAAAAGGTGCCCTCAAGTGGGTATATATGCCACTGGCAATGTAAAAGGGAGGTTCTTATGTAAGTGCTGCGGTAATGTTATATCTAGCTATCCATCGCTCCATCCCTCTCTAGTTCTTTAACATTTGATTTAACGCACACGCATCATAAAAGACTTACACGGGGTCGAATGGTGTCGGTTGGGTGCAACGTCCGCCTTATTCTGATGACGGTGGTTGCAACGTCCCATGCATAGAAAGGGTGCTGTGATTATGTGTAATCTATCGATGCGATGACACGTTGTGGATGGGTTATGAAATCAATTGGAAAACCGAGATGACATTACAATGTAAAACTGAGGTTCTTGTACAACGACCAACTTATAGAGAAGGCTCTTGTGCTAAAAAAGGGTGTCGTCGGATGGATATGCATGGTTCCGACAATTGTCGTTTGGGGTCAGGCGAGTGAACGCTTTTGTCCGCTTTTGTTTTGGGTCGGTATGGCATCCAACACGAGCTTACCCACAACCAGAGTTGTTGGGGCTTCGCCGGCCGAGACGAACGACGCCTGCAAGGCCGAGCACCACCGCGGAGGAGCTCTTGCTCCTGGTCTGCCCACCGATTGTCTGGGTGGTGGTGGAGCCTCCGGCGGATGCACCCGCCATGGCCGAGGTGTTGTGGGGGCACCGGGGTCATGCACCTCCGAGAAACACCTAGGCCGAGGTGCTACAGAAGAACACTGTCGGTGGGGGGTGCGACACGAGCGGCGAACTGCTACACCTGTCGTTTGGCGCGACGGCAAGCAAGCGGAGCTCACGACTGTGTCTGGTGCACCGTGCACGGCGGCTTGGACGTGCGCGGGGGGCGGGGTCCCCGAGCTGCACCACAGACCGGGTGTTTCTCGGCGATACCTAGGCAAAGCAGAGAGATAAATAACAAAAGTACTCCATTCGTTCTTAAATATTTGTCCTTTCAAATATTTCAAATGAACTACCACGGATGTATATAAACATATTTTAAAATATAGATTCACCTGCTTTGTATGTAGTTATTTGTTAAAATCTTTAAAAGGCAAATATTTAGGAACGGAGGGACTACAACTTTGTCATGAGGCACGTGTATAGAACTGCAGTAAATAAAGTGACAGCAGCCACGATGACGGACACATACTACTGAATCAGGTCATCTGCTGACCAATAACTTGACCACCGATGCCCGTGAACAGTAATTCGAGGCCGCCACCGGTAGAGACGGAGAGCAGCCGCACCAAAGCCTTCCAACAATGGAGCCAAAGAATATACATCGATTACATCATACTAGGTAAACATGAATTCCTCTGCTTGCGTCTGTGAATGGTCTACCAGGAGACCAGTGATAGTCCCAGAAAAAACTAATGAAGAAAGTCAGTCTACTATGACTTGGATTAGCTCCGGTCCAGGCTAGGTTTTGGACTTAGTTGCAGAGGATTGTAAACCCGAAAATAAAAGATGTACCGGAGGCTCGGCTGTCCGATCATCAGGCGAGTCACAGAGGGAAACATACTTACATATGTTGTTCTTTAGTCAGTCCCAAACAAAAATAACAATTACACCAGTCCCAAACAAAAATAGCAATTTCTTGTAAAATAGCATCGACATAGATAGGATCAATCAAGCAGTACCTAAAAGCTGCGGAGAAATTGAGTTATCCAATTAGGCAGTTCATTGACAAACACACACAATATCTAATAATCTGAAGCAGAGACGATATGAGAGGTGGTGAACTAAAATCTATCTAGCAGTAGTATTACCGTGCAGGAGGCCCATCCGGTCGTAGCAGTAGAACTTGAGCAGGAACACCTGGGGCTCCGCGAGGCCGTCGGGATCCTGGAGGCCGGCGGCTGCGAGGTAGCTGCTGTCGACGCCGAAGGGCGCGGGGATGGGGCAGAGCTCGACGAGGTTCTCCTTGAGGACAGGCGACGGCCCGACCCCGACGCGAGGCGGACACCCAGAGCACGATGTAGCACCAGTAGGCAGCGACCGTCGGTGCTCATGTCACCCTTGAGGACGTTGAGGTCGAAGAGGAGGACCAGGCGACACAGATCGCAGCCCAGGCCCGTCTGGCACGGTCACCATGGTCGGCCGGTAGGGTCGTCGACCGCGTCCCCGTGCCGGATTTGGACCACCTCGTCGCTTGGGCTCGGGATCCTGAGGATCCTGGCCCTGCGCAGCATCATCATCAACAAGGAATATAAAGGCTTCTTACAACACCGCCGCTGACTGGAGCTAGCTTGCCACCAGCAAACCAAAACGCCGGTTGCAACCAACAAGACAGTGAAGTTGCAGTCGCTCTGCGGCGCAGACTAACCATCGGAGCCATCTTTTACTCAAGCCTTGAGCACCCCTTGAGTGGGCATAAGAAACCAAGAAAAAGCCAAATCGAAGCTGGCCCTAGCCATGGTGCAAACTAAGAGCCTGCAACACATCACCATGACTTGAAAGGAACGATGCTCAAAGATGGAAAACAAGGCATGCATCGTACCAAACCAAGTTGATCTAGCTTTGTGGCTTCCAGATCTAAAGCAAAACAATAGCAACACTAGAAGGAAACGAGATATTGGGGAGGACTAGCCCAAGGGAATAACTTAAGAAAGATGGAGGATTTATTAGGTGGAAAAAGGAAATGGAACACGAGCTGTCGGCATAAATACTTGCTTCACACCCAGGAGACAAACCTTGCAGGAGAAGAAGGATCGGATCCGGTACGCACAGAACTGGGGAGGTTATTTTGGAGAGCAATGGCAAGGATGACCACAGCAGCGACCCACACAAGAACAACCATGGAAGGAGATAGAGGAGCGGGCCCTCCTTTCTTACCTCACCAGCGTAGAGGCTGTCAGATAGAGGTCTGTGGCAGAGCGGGAAAGCGAGATGGAGGACCAAGTTTATTTTTTAGTTGAATATAGAACAAGTTTATTGTCGTCGGCTATCCGCCGGCCTAAATGGCTTAATTAGCCACTAATGACATCCCCTGGGTCACTGACATGTGGAACCCAACCCTCTTATTAACCATGTTTAAAGTTAACTAACTATGTTAATTTAACTGAAGTGTATGATAGGTGGGACCCCCTAGTAAGATCGACCAGTCAACTGGCCACAGATGTCGTCGTTTCCTCATGAAGGCTCCGTCGTGGTTTTCTCTTCTCTCCATGTTGCTCTGGGTGAAAACTTGTTCTTCGGGATCGGGTGGTGGCGACTATTCGGTGTCATGCCCTTCTTGAAGGCACCGCGCTTGGAGTCCATGCTTCATCATTGTCCCACTTCACTTCTTCTCGGTGGTAGTTCTCGGGGGTCTTCGTTGGCCCCAAGTGGTTATTTTTGGCTCATCTGTAGTGTGCTTGGTGGTTGATTGGGTAGTGTTGTGGTGCATCTTACACCTTTATATCTTGCCTTGGTATGTGTTGTGTGTGTTTGTGGCGTGTTGTTTCAGGATTTTTTTTATCTCTGGTGGTTGCTTTATATAAAAAGGGGTGAAAGCCTTTTTTGCTAACACATCAGGGCGTCTCCACCGCGGGCCCTTGAAACAGCGCGGCTAAACGTGTTGAGGCGTCCGCTGGGTGGTACGGACGATGCTCCCGTTGCAGGTGACTTCTCCACATTCAAACGGCACCTCGTCTCCCCGCCAACGGGCCTCCATCAACCACACCGTCGCGGCCCGTGTTCAAACCTCATCCCGCGCCATAGCTGCAGTCACTGGCGGAGCATCATGGGGACAATTTCGGGCTCTGGCCACCCCTTCCATCAGCGCAAAAAATATATTTATAGGATACACGGCCCATTTTCATGGCCCACGGTGGACTAGGACAATGGTTAGCCCGTGACGAGGGAGGAGCAGTGGTTCGCCGCCCCATCCCCGTTCCTCTGGTCGCCCCCCATGGTGACTGCTGCTACTTCCAGGTCTTCCTCCTCCTCTCAACTTCTCCTACCCCAATTCCCTGAGTGGCCACGTGTTCTTCCTGCTCAGCTCCTCCCCATCTCCATTCTCCACTAGTCCCCTACTCCCTGACCCCCTGAGCAACTGCTCGAGTCCCCTCCCAATCCAGTCCCTAAATCTACTTTGTATGCTTGCTCTTTTCTTCTAGATCCTTTCTCAAATCAAGCAGTAGCAAGTTAGGGCAAGTTGCAAGCTGGGAGCTACAACTCGACATTTATGGTATGTGGCTTTAAGTTTCTGCAATTCTATCTTGACATGTAAATTGCAGACCACCTTTATTTCTTTTATTTTAGATGGTTAGGGTAAGTAGATTACTTCAAGTAAAAGAACAAATGTGGAATCACTATTTTTAGCTGATAAAAATTTGTTTACAAATTCCAATTTAGGTAGCAATGGGCAGAAACAGAGAAACAACCATGCTTTTCATTTTTGCTGAATCTTTACTGAATCATTCAGTGGACTGAACTTGCACTTTCTTGCTTTTACTTGCTATTTTTTCATAAATCTGAACCTGTTGGCCCCCCTCATTTTTGGTTCACGCTCCGCCACTGGCTACAGACATCCTTCTCCGGCCATTTAATCTCTTAGTAGCACACGCCCTACATGTCCTCCTCACGCTCCAAAGCCCACTGGGACAACCGTTCCACGGAGCGAGAATGAAATGCCATTCATTGTTGCGGGCTGGCAGGCCAACCAGCATACCGACCCCGACTACGCCTAGATGGAGGACGAGCTGGAGCCAAGGAGGCCGGTGCGTGCTGTCCTCACAACCGAGGCCGCGTTTCATCGGGCGCAGGCAGATGAGGTCTATAGACCTGGACCTCCTCGAGGAGCGCCGGCCCGCGGATGAGCAAATCTTTGCCAGCACGGCCATCGTTGCGGGCGTGGACGTGGTGGAGCATGAGGTGCTGGTCCACTCCTATATCTCCAGTGGAAACTTCCGCCACGATTGCTGGAGCTACCGCCTCCGTCAGGTATGACTGGCTGCTACCCTAGAAACAGCGGTAAAATTGACAAATTTGACCTCAAAGCGAAAGTATTTCACAAACTAAACTATTTTTAAAAATATTTCACACAACTGACCCTTTTGTGCAGCTCTCGATAGTAAGGCGCTATACTCTACTGTGCAACTCGTTACAACTAGGCGCTGCACAGTGTGACGCCTGTGTGTTAGGCGCTGCACAGTAGAATGCAGCGCCTTACTGTTAGGCGCTGCACATTAAGGCTCAGCTGAGTGAAATACTTTTAAACATAGTTTAGTTTATGAAATAGTTTCGTCCTAAGGTTAAATTTATGTCTTTTGCGAGAAACAGCATGGGCGTCAATCGAAAATCCGGTCTGATGCGCGCAGGCAGGCACCTGCGGCGGGAAACCCAACCATCATAGATGCGAGCAGCATTGGGCGCCTTTTGACTTGTAACACCATGTGAATGCAGCCGCACACACAGGGCCTTATCTATTCGGCCTTAGGCCAACTCCATCATGCGACCTCATTTTATCCGACCCCGCCCGTTTTAGGTAAAACGGACAAACAAGGCGGCTTGACGCGCGACGGCCCGGACCCATCTGGTCTGTTTTGTGTCCGCGCCGACCCAGTTCGAGCGCAAATTTGCACCGGGTTTGGGCCGCCGTGGACACCGAACGGACGCGCCGCTCGTCCGCGGCTGACCGCGTGGCGGGGCGGCCACCTACCTCCCACCCGCCAACATCAATGCGCACGGGCGGCCGGGCCCACCTGTCATCGGCCCAATGGAAGGTCGCCGTCCTTCTTAAATGGGTAACCAGTGGACCTGTCGTCGTCCACACTGCCCCACTCCATCCCACGGCCTCCTCAAAACCCGACAGCGCAAAAACCCTAGCCTCCCCCGTCCTCAAGCTCACCGGCCGGCCACCTCGAAGCCATGGGCTTCTGGAACCGCAATGGGAAGCACGACCGCGAGGCCGGCTCCTCGTCAGGGCGCCGCGCCGGCTCCATGAAGAAGGAGGAGCCGACATCACCACCACGCCGGGCCCCCGCGCCGCCCGCGTTTTCCATCGCCCCACGTCCGCCGGCGAGCGTGACTGGCATTACATCCGCGCGTCGGTGTGCCGCCGTTATTGGGAGATGAAAACGTCTCTCCCCTGGAGCGATGTCCACCTCCCCAACAACTGGCACTTATCTGCCGACCGTGTGCCGATCCCTCCCGTCCTGGCGAGCGGTCGTGCGGACCGTGAAGAGATCGAGCGCCACCGCCGCCTCCTCCCCAATGACCTGTACTATGACGACAGGTACGCCCCGGACTCCGCTCTCCGGGACACCTGGCTCAAGAATGAGCACGACGTGTGGCGTGCCTCCTTCTTCGCCGGCACGGCGTCTAGGCCGCGGCGGCCACGTCGGGAGCGCGCAGCGCCTGCTCCCCAAGAGCGCGGGCATAGGCGGGTGCGCGGCCTCACGCCCACGCCGTCGCCGTCGCCTTTGCCGTCTCCACCACCACCTCCTCGCATGACAGAGGAGGAGGAGGCCCGTCTCATGGCGCGTGTCATGGAAGACTCCATGTAGACGTGCGATGAGCGCCAGTGGGAGGGCCTGGAGGAATGATGGCCCGCTCCGCCGCCGGCGAGGTAGCCATCCCCGAGCTGGAGATGGTGGCCGCGGAGGAGACGATGGAGGAGGAGCCGATCGCCGCGGGTGGGGCTGGTCCTGCACTGCTCCGGAGATGGCCGCCGTCGTGGGCGTGAACTGGTGCGCCACTCTGCCGCGGTCACCGGAGCGGGAGGCGTCGCCAAGGGAGGAGGTGGTGCAGGCACCTCCCGCCGTCCAGCCCGCCCGCGTCTACCACGCACCACCGGCCCACCTCTGGACGCCGCCGGCCTACGTCGACCTCGTCAGCGACGACAACGACGCCGGCGACCACGGAAGACGGCGACGGAGACAGCATCGACGGGCACGGGTAGGAGCGCGCTGGCGGCAGCCATTTTTTATTTTCTTTTTTATATTTAATTATGCCAAGTTGGACGTAAAACTGGGTCGTTTTGTGGCCATGGACCCTAACTTAAATTTTAAGATTTTTAAACCGCGTTTATTTACTTTTTAAGTCATTTTATTTAAGTTTTTATGTTTTTTTAAACACGTCCGACACGGACAAGTTTTGGGGTGCGACCGCGCGCTGGGCGCACCCACGACCCATCGGACAGACGCGGACATGGGCGAACCCATTGCCGCCCCAAAGGGAAAAAATTTAGCCAAACCAGACCTCTGTTTGAGGTCGTGCGGTGAAGTTGGCCTTAGTGCATGTTGACTCAAAACGGGCATCACCCCAAAAACCGCATGCGCCCATCACTCCAAAACTCATGCCACACCTTCAGCTGCATTAATCTCTGAAGCGTATAGCCCAATTAACCCTTGCAGTTAGTTAATACAACGATGCTGGAAAAAAAGGAACAAACATTCGGGCATCACTACACAGGCTAGAGGCTGAAAATTTCAACGGGTGTTCGCTCACACTGACAGTCGTATGACGGGTCAGACCAGGGAACGCTGACGAACGTATTTGTTCGGTTTTACTCGTCGTGTTTCTGGTTGCCCAAACGCCATGCACCACGCACGCTTGAATGAATAACGGGATGCACATCTACTTCTAGTTGCCCTACGTAGCTCTCGGCACAGCAAAAGTGACCATGTGGGATAAGCTTCGTCTGCGTCCCTTTTACATATTCCTTTTCATTTTTCATCACATTTTTTTCCGAGTGCTGATGTCCGTGTACCCAAATAACGGCCCGAGCAGCGCTCTCTCTCTTATTTCTGATCAAAAAACATATTCTCAACTTCTGCTTTTTTGCATGGCATGATGGTAGAATATGAAAGAAACGGGCTGATTCAGAGCCCATAGCACCTGCGTCAAAATGACCATGTGGTGCTAACAAGGCCTGTAATGTCTGTATCAGAAAACAAAAAGAAAGGCACTAGAAAAACAAGTAGGAAAGGTTCGAACCTTTAGTCAACGGTTCTCCAAGACCTTCGTGGAACCGTTTGGGGCGAAGGCGAGTGGTCCATGCCTGCTGGACTGTGCACTTGGCAGCCTGGTGTTGTTGTCTTGCAGGTAGCATGGTCCACCTTTCTCTAAAAGAGGAAATAAGCATCAAATGGAATATAAAGTGAAAAAGCAAATGAAGTAAGAGGAGGGACCAGATCCCCACACGAACGAGCGCTTGTGATTGCAGCCACGCTAGCGAAACTTTATATCTTTGCTTTTTCCTATATATGTGTGTGTGTGTGTGTGTGCGTGTGTGTGTGTGTGTATGTGTGTGTGTGTTCGACTCATTTTTCTTACATCAAAGAAATTTACAAATGTCTGTGTTGCTGGTAAACGGTATCGACTTGTCACTTTAATACATTGCCAAGAACTTGTTTGTTTTACTAGTTCATGTGTAACTAAATACATTGCCAAAATTGGTTAGTTTTACTAGTTTGATGTTAGTTTCTTATGGCTCTTGCAACATTTTATTTATGATTGCTCACATTCAAGTTTGCAGGATCCAACTGAAACTCCGTTGGCACAATAGGCATGTTTTCAGAAACTTCCTTGTTTACCTGGTTTGCTGGTGTGACTTGTTGCTGTAATAATCTTACCAACATCAAGCTTTCAGGATCCAATTGGAAGTCCAATTGCACAACAGGTACATTCTTAAAAATATATTTGTGTAATAGGTTTGCTGCTGTAACTTGTTGCTCTAATCAAGTTACTGGCTACTCAAATTTTCAGGATCCAAGAGAAACTGCAGTGCCACCACAGGTTCCTTTTGCAAAACTTGTTTGTTTAACCACTCTGCTGCTGCAACCGGTTGCTCTAATCACGTTACTGGCTACTCAACTTTTCATGATCCAAGCGAAATCCAATGCCACAACACGTACCTTTTGCAAAACTTGTATGTTTAACTGCTTTGCTGCTGCAACCGTTTACAATGATCTTAATAACTACTTTTCAGCATCCAATTGAAAATCTTTAATTCCTTATTTGTTTAACTGGTTTGATGTTGTAACTCCTAGTTGATATGTTTTCTAACTTCAACTTTTTGTAATCCAATCATAATTTAATGGCAAAACAGGTTAGCCCAAGATCAAAGAGCAAGGTCCCTGTGGACGTTGTATCATCCCACAGCTGTGGCACCAGCCCAATCGTGCATCATGAATTGCCAACTGATGATGCTCTAGAGGCTAAACTATTTGTAGAAAGAGATTTTGCTTCTGCACTTAGAGAGGAAGCTGACATGTTGAGGAAGCAAACAACACAATCACAAGCAATACTCAAGACAACCATTAAATATTTGGTGGATTTCAAAACGAAGCAAGTTGAGACTGACTGTATTGTTAAGGTCCTAAAGGAAAAAAGGAAATTAAATTCCCATTTGGTAAATCATAGGTGAAATGTTATTTCCATCGCTGAATAACCTTTGTGTGATTTGTTCATGTAATCGGTCAAACCATTTGTTTTAGAGTTCATGGAATAATTGTTTTTTTGTTTGTAATTTTTTCAGCACAAGTTTGTATTAGTTGATAAGACTCTGAGACATTTTGATTGTTGTGCCAATCAGGTTTAATGTGCATTTAACAATAATAGTAGTATAGATGGTCCTTAAATGGCACGCATCTGAAAAGGCCGAGATGATGTACTAGCTTCGCTAAAAAATGATGCTCTTCTAGAAAATAAAAGTACAGTGGCATGGCTTATGTATGTTAGTTGATATTATTGATCCATATACTCTATAAGTGTTTATATGTCTGTTAGTTTTGTACATTATTTATTGATTGACTCGGTATTTTGAATCTTGAGACATCTCTTTTGTACATATCTAAATGGGACTACACATTATGCAACGTGTGACACTTGAGTTGGAAATAAAGTGGTTTCAAATATTCAAATTCACCTTAAACCGGATTCTAGCTTCTGAATTCGAGTATCGGCATTTGTAAATCATATTCATATATGACGGTGGAATACATCTTTGTCGTGCTTTTGAAGATATATAAAAACACATAGAATGATTTATAAAGATTCGTATAAGAATACAAAATGGATTTGAATTTAGTTGCGAGGGTAAACGTGGATACTTATTTGTCGGCGTTTTGGGAACGGGGGTCCCCAGACTTGCCTGCCTGCGGCCCACGGTGTGGCTTTACTGGCGGGCCTATAAGGCCCATCTTCATCAACAAGGAATCAAGACCCTCGTGATGGGCCAAGCCTTATGAGGCGAGCGACAAAAGACCTCCTCAGGTGCAGCCTCATTAGGCCAGCTCGTGAGGGGCGGAGAGTTCAAGGTCGGGCAAACCTCGTGAGGTTCTCGTGACGTGAGCCATGACGATCGATGCTAGGCGGGCGCTAGTGCGCGGAGTGCCCTTGTTTCCTCTTTAGTGCTAAGGGGCAAGCGCAGGCGCGGAGTACCGAGGCATCAAGCAAAGGTTTCCATATTGGTGCAATGAGACCAAGACCAGAAGGATGGCAAGACGGAGGTCACCGTGGAGCCCAGGGCGGCGTCACCGCCAGAACCTTTGGCAGGCGAAGACCACCTTTTGCCAGGATAGCTTGTACTAGTTGTCCCCTTTCAAATTGACCGTTGTTGGCTCCCTTCCTGCTCAATATTTGGTGAGAGGACCAGGGCCTCTATAAATAGGACTAGCCACCACCATAGGCGGGGAGAGGATGGAAGATCATCCTCAGCCACACAAGTGCACCAAGCACAAGAACACCTCAACCTGAGGAGGTTGTTCTTCCCCTTGTACTGTTCATCCTCAACCCAAGAGGCAATCCACCACCACCACACTGGAGTAGGGTATTACACCACAACGGTGGCCTGAACTAGTATAAATCTTGTGTCCTTTGTGTTGCGAGTTCGTCGAGTTAGTTCGTGAGATCTAGGCTAAGTTAGGACGCGGATCGATAGGGGGGGGGAGATCTTCGCGCGCACCCTAGTGTCCGAACCTTTAGGGTTTTGCGGGAACCCGTGATCCGACATTTGGCGCACCAGGTAGGGGTGTGCTGAAGCTTCCTTTCGGTTGCTCCGTGTCGCGTCGCTTCATCATCTCCATGGCGGACGCGCGTCGCGCCCGTGCCGAGCGCCAAGCTGCCCTCACCACCCGTGTTGCTCAGATGGCCCCTGTCGGCGGGCCACCGCGTCGCTCTCCGTCGCCTGGCGCCAACGCCGCCACTGGCCTGGCGGGGAACGAGCAGCAAGCATCCTCGATGCACCCCTCGGTGTGACAGGATGGCCGCAGCGCCACTCCATCACTGACTCCCGCTGGTTCGTCGTCTCACGCTCATCGCGTTCCCACGGACCACGGGCCGCGCTCCTCATGGCGCACGAGCTCCTGCGCTACCGCCCGGTCGACGACCTCTACGAGGACTGGCTTAACCGTACTGCCGAGCTTGTCCGCGCCGCAGGGAGCTCCCCAGCGCCGTCCTATTCTCTGCCTCGCCCTCCGCCAGCCACGGGTGACGCCGCTCATGGAGCACCTCCACCACCTCTGCCCCAAGACGGCGCCCTAGCGCCAAGGCACGCGGCTCCGCGGCGCGACCCACCACGTCTGGCGCCCGCGCGTGAAGAAAGAAGCTGTCAAGAAGTCCCTCGACCACAGGCGAACGCTCCACCACTCCTCGCTCCGCCGTGCCAGGATCATTTGCTGCAGCAAGGCCCCGCACCGCTAGCCGTAGCGGCGCGCGGGCGCCAAGGCCAAGCTCCACCTTCGAGGCGGGCCCCGGAGACCACGGTCGGCTGCCGCGCCTTCACCCCGAGCTGCGTAGCGTCGCTTGGCCGGGCAAGTTCAACCCAGATTCGCCTCCTCGCTACGTCGGCACCCCCGACGCCGCGGAGTTCCTGCAGCTCTACGAGCTAAGCATCGGGGCGGCCAACGGCGATGAGAAAGTCATGGCGAACTTGTTTCCCATGGCTCTCAAGGATGTCCCCCGCTCCTGGCTCCTGAACCTGCCTCCAGGGTAAACTTCCTCCTGGGATGAAATGCGCAACCGCTTCATCGCCAACTTCCAAGGCACTCGCGACCTCCCCCCGGTTGCAGGTGACCTGTGCCGCATCAAGCAACAACCAGGAGAGACCCTACAGAAGTACATTTAGCGCTTCAACAGCGCGCGCATCAAAATTCCCAAGGTGACCGTCGAGGCCATCATCTCAGGCTTCTCCGACGGTGTCCGCGACGTCCAGATGAAGGAGGAGATCGCCATCCACGAAGAGTTGTGCACCGACCCTGGAGCTGTTCAACACCGCAACCAAGTGTGCAAGAGCTAAGGAGGGGCGCCTCTCCCTCCTCGAGCTCCCTGCTGCAGACCCAGAGGAGAAAAAGACGGAGGCCAAGGATGTGAAGTGCAAGGGAGCAGCCATGCTCGCGGCGGAGCTAGACACCAAGCGCGGCAGAGACCAGCCCGAGTCATCGAAGGGCAGCCGACCGTTCGGTGCCTTCCATAACCTGCATACCCACAACACCAGCGACTGTCAAGAGCTCAGAGCCATTCGAGAAGGACACTTCGGTCGACGCCCCGAGCACAGCGACCGGGGCTACGACCAAGGAGGAGGACGTGGTGGCGGACACTAGGACGACCGTGGCCCATGCCAGGAGTGGCACGACCGGCCTCGTGAGGACCGCTGGTAGCATCAGCCTCGCCAGGGCGCTTGGTGGGACCAACCTCGTGAGGCTCGTCCTCAAGGCAACGCAGGCCTTCCTCCATTACCACCACCATCTAGAAGGAATGATGACCACCATCTAGACAAGGGGGCTGGGGGCTTCCAGGAGCCACGCATTGTCGCCTACATCTTGGGCGGAGCTCAACCCCCAGCCTCGTAGCGTATCTTCAATCAGTTTGCCCGTGAAGTGAATGTAGTTATCCCCAAGCTCGAAGCCACACGCCCACTCAGAAAGTCCAGGTGCCCCATCACGTTCAGTTCGGCAGATCAGCTCAAGTGTGCGGCCACTACTGGCGTCCTCCCAATGCTCTATTCGCTAGTCATCAGCAACGTGCAAGTTACCAAGACCCTCATCAACGGCGACGCAGGGCTCAATGTCTTGTTCGTCGACACGTTCGACAACCTCCAAGTGCCATATGATCAGCTTCAGCCTACCAAGCCTTCCTCAGGAGTGACTGAGGGCTCTACTACCCCGATCGGGCAGGTTCGCCTCCCCGTTACTTTCGGAGAACGCAACAACTACCGCACCGAACTCATCGACTTCGACGTCGCCTACATCCACCTTCCATACAATGCCATCCTCGGGTATCCAGCCCTGGCCAAGTTCATGGCGGTGACCCATCACGGCTACAATGTCCTCAAGATGCCAGGAAGCGGCGGAATCATCACAGTCCCGTGCGAAGAAAGAGACGCGGTGTGCTCCCTCAAGCGTGCCTTCCAAGCTGCAGCAATCGATGACCCTGATAGTCTGGGCGAGTGCCCTCCTGAGGCCACCCCTAAGAAGAAGAAGCAGCTACGTCACGCAGGGCTTCAGGCAAGTGGCGCCTCATCAGGATCGGCGTCCGCGCCTGGGGCACCTCCCTCCATCGCATAGGGGGCGTGCCTAGTGCCCCTCTCGGGCAGGGCTCGGGGGCTCTCTTCTGGAGGGCCTCACACTTTGCCAGCATCACAAGGGACTCACACTCGCGGCACGTTTCCCTTAGGAGAACATAGGGCAAGGAGTGCCAACCGCTCAGGAGTTCATCACCAAGACCACTCAGGAACTGCAAGACGCGAGGGCCATGCGCGTCAGCCGCCGCTCACCAGGCGCAGCTCCCCATCCAGGCGAGGATGCCGGGCTGCATGTCTGCATCGACGTTCCAGGGCTCAATCGGGCTGCCTCTCAGGAGCTTCTCTGGCCTTCGCGCATGGGACGCTGCAAGGGCCCACCTCATAGTTACGTCCGCATTCCCTTCGGTCTGCCGAGCGTGGCGGCCGCCTATCATCGCAACCTGCCGAGCATCCTGGTGGCTCAGGAGGCCAGGCACCACGCCGTGCTGACGGAGATGAAGACGGTCCTCGAGGAACCCCCTGGGCCCCCAAGGCCTCCAGAGCCTCAGGGCCCTAGTGGCTCATGAGGGGCAGCCCTTCGCCGCACGCCTTCAGCTACCCCATCTCTCCTTCATCGACATGACTAGGTGACATTTTCCAAGGTTCATTCAGCAGGGAGCGCCCCAGGGCAGCATCATTCCTAGGGCGTGTGTGTCCTTCCCTGTGGCATGTATCTTTCCTTTTATGTCTTTAGCTTACCCTGTTGGGGGCGCCCCTTGGGCTGCATCATCCCTAAGCCGCTCAGGCCGGACCCGGTGGCATGCATCTTCCCTGCACTTACCTGAGCTAGGTTGCTTTCCATGCTTAATCTATCTATGACTATCGCCTGCTTGATAGTCACCCACCGTGGGAGCCGCGCGTCGGCCGACTTTCTTCAGGACCCTTCGCATTGTCTAACCATTTCGCAGGACCAGGACAACAAACAAGAACAAGACCAGGCGCAACCCGCCTTGAGGTAGGGCCTCGTGAGTCCCGCGCTGGCTCACGAGCGCCCAGATACACCTCGTCTAGCCCTGCTGTGCAAGCCACGTGTCAGGGCATGGTTGTACATGCCTCGGGGGATCTCCGCAGTAGAGAGGCCCCACTCACGCACCAAAAGCAAACCAGCAATCACCACGGCGACCGGTGCCCTTCCATGTGCTAGCTTGCAGGAATTTCATGAGGGCCATAGCAGGCGGTACCACGAACTCTCTCTCTCTCTCTCTCTCATCATGCGATTCGCTTGCGCGTTAAAAGGGGGATCCTGAGCATCGTGTCTCAGGAGCTCTTACTGGCTCTCCAGCACTCACCCCCTGGCCTTGACCACGGCACGCGACCTGGCATACCGGCGGTGGCTGAGCTCGCTCGAGGGCCGGGGCCTGATGATGCAGAGCACCGAGAAGGACATGGAGGGGAGGGGGAGGCCCGCACGGGCCAGACCTAGCCACACTACAGTGACCGGCGAGCGAGTCTGGCATGACCCGAGGAGCAGACCCTAGAACGCCAAAGATAAGTTCTCGCTCTAGATCCACCAGTCGCTTGCGGCACGAGACCCTCTCTCACTCCCTTCGCTGCCCTGCTGCGACAACGTTTTCTTCCTTTCCCGTTCTAAGACAGCTGCTTGCGCGCTATGAGGGACCTCCTGAGCATCGCGCCTCAGGATCTCTTACTGGACCTCTGGCCGCTCACCTCCTAGCCTTGACAACAGCACGCGACCTGGCATACCAGCGATGGCTGCAGCCTGCCTGGGGACCGGGACCTGTCAGCGTAGAGCACCAAGCTGCCCCAGGATTGGAAAGGGGAGGCCGAGCCTCGGCAGGATATGCGCACACAAATCTTCATAACGGTGCCTATATTGACAAAAGGCATTACAGACGCTTTACACACCCCACGGGGCCTGCTTCATGATTCCTCGCAGGGAACAAAGGGAAGGAATTCCTAGGGGTTCTATCTACGTGCACCAGGTGTCGCCGACGCCATCATCAATAGTGGGCCACACGAGGACAGCGCCAACTCCATCCAGATCAGCGCCGACGGTGGCTGGACGCCGCGGCCTTGCTCCAGGCTCGGTGGGAGCTCGGGGGCACGTGACTGTCGTCGCTCGTCTCCAGAGACTCCAAGAGCTCAGGAGAGTCACTGGACCACCAAAAGTCGCCGCTGTCGCTGGAGGAGCTACAGCCAAGACCAGTGGCCGGCCCCGCGCTCGCCGCAATGGCGACATCCTTCAGGGCAGCACTCCAGGCGGCGGCCTTCCTTGTCGAAGACCTTGAAGAACAGCACGGAGGCGCCGTTGTACTTGAAGTGGATCATGAGGGCGCCCTCCGCGCGGCAGACTCGGGGAATCTCACCCCAGCCTCGGGTCATGAAGATCTTCCCGGAGGCAAGGGTTCCAATCTCCGCTCCAGTCACTGGGGCGTTGCAGTCGGCATGCTGCAGCCAAACTTCGCGGAGGCCCTTCTGCGGCATCTCGGTGGCGAAGAACGGCGGGAGGCATATCCAGGTGCTCGGGGGCATCGCCGCCCACTGCACAAACTCGCACGAAGACTACGCAGCATGGACCCCTGGGCCGACGACGTGCACCTCCGTGGCACGGCGACCATGGCCCTGGCGCGGGCGGCGCCACTAACCGCGCTCCTCCCTCCGGAATCGTCAGCATGAGCGTGCAAGGGAAGCGGGTACCCAGGTGGCGGCCTCTCATACCAAGGCCTCGACACCACCGGCCTCACGACAACCTCGCGGCGATGAGACCTCCTTTTCTTCGGCGAGAGCAGCTCGGGCACGTTGAGGGGAGCCTTGCCTTTGTCTGCGGCCAGGAACCTTTGGATCGGCTCCATGTCTACACAAGCAACAAGTGGAGCAAGGAAGAATAAGAAGGAGGAGAGGTAGAGGAAAGATGGGCGACGGAGGCTCCGCCCCCCTCCAATTTATACCAGGAGGAGGCCAACTAGCACCCCCCACGATCACAGGTAATGATGGTTTTCCTTGCATGTCGCAGGGACTTCTCACGTCGGGCAGTTGCCGAGGCAGCGTGGGGAAGCGGAGATGCCCACGTCCATCCAACCGCCACGCGTCGACCGAGGCTGCAGGCTATTGGGGCCCGCGGCGCTCCGCACTTGACCCTTGGCTTCTCCTCAAAGCCAAGCCCGAGCGCGCCTTGGGCCCGGGGGCTACAGTCGGCGTTCTAGGAACAGGGGTCCCCAGACTTGCCTGCCGGCGGCCCACGGCATGGCTTTGCTGGCGGGCCTGTACGACCCATCTTCATCAACAAGGAATCAAGACCCTCGCGAGGCGGACGACACAAGACCTCCTCAGGAGCAGCCTCATCAGGCCGGCTCGTGAGGGGCGGAGAGTTCAAGGTCAGGCAAACCTCATGAGGTTCTTGTGATGTGAGGCATGACGATCGAGCCCAGGCGGGCGCCAGTGCGCGCAGCGTCCTTATTTCCTCTTTAGTGCTAAGGGGGCAAGTACATACGCGAAGTACCGAGTCATCAAGCAAAGGTTTCCATATTGGTGCAACGAGACCAAGACTAGAAGGACGGCAAGACGGAGGTCACCGTGGAGCCCAGGACGGCATCACCGCCAGAACCTTTGGCAGGCGAAGACCACCTTTTGTCAGGATAGCTTGTACTAGTTGTCCCCTTTCAAATTGGCCGTTGTTGGCTCCCTTCCCGCTCCATATTTGGGGAGAGGACCAGGGCCTCTATAAATAGGACTAGCCACCACCATAGGCGGGGAGAGGATGGAAGATCATCCTCAGCTACACAAGTGCTCCAAGCACAAGAACACCTCAACCTGAGGAGGCTGTTCTTCCCCTTGTACTGTTCATCCTCAGCCCAAGAGGCAATCCACCACCACCACACTGGAGTAGGGTATTACACCACAACGGTGGCCCGAACCAGTATAAATCTTGTGTCCTTTGTGTTGCGAGTTTGTCGAGTTAGTTTGTGAGATCTTGGCTAAGTTAGGACACTGATCGATAGGGGGGGGATATCTTCGCGTGGACCCTAGTGTTCGAACCTTAAGGGTTTTGCCGGAACCCGTGATCCAACATTATTGCGCCAAAATTCTAAAGAAGCAGCAAAATGTCGACTCCCGCGTCAGCTGCCCGAAGCCAGTGTTTGGGAAATGTAAATTACTGTCTAACCCTTACACGGACAATCCATCGGCCCGATTTCCATTGTTCTCACTAGGGGTAGGTTAGTAACTTCAATTAGATGTGAGACGAGTGCCTCTGAGCGCATTCCGACACGGTGGGCGCCAAACATGGGCGGCAAAACACATTTGCTTCAAGCTCATGCGAGAGACCTCTGTCTCTCCATCCATTTCCCCATTCATACACGGTGGGCGGCAAAACAAACTCGACTCGGCCGAAATCGATGTAGGGAAATATTTTCAACAGGGGCAGGTTTGTAACTTCACTTAGATGTGCCACAACCGCCCTACTTGTCAGCATCGTTCATACACTGTGGGCGCTAAAACAACCTCCCCTTGCCCTAAATCACTCTGGGCAAATATTGGGGAGATGCGAGATTAGCGTCCTATCCCCAATCGAGGAGACATCCAAATTTTAAACGGGGGCTAAGTTCGTAACTTCCCCATATTTCAGATAGACGCGTCCCAAAAACATGGTTCCCTATACCTCTCCCTCCATTCGAGTTCATACACCGTCCGCGCTAAAACATTAAAGTGCAACTATCCCTGGGTGGTTTTGGTAATTCCTAACAACATATAGCTCATTGAGCTAATGCTATTCCAAGATGAATATTTCAGGAAAGCTCAATGGTTGGCATGGCATGGATTAGAAAGTGGACCCTTCAGAATGCTAAGGATAAAAGATTGGCTCAAGCTCAAAGCACAAGACTCTACATTTTCTATTGTAGTGATCCAAGATCACATTGAGTCTATAGCAAAAGCCAATACTATTAAGAAGGGATGAGGTGTTTCTTAATGAGGTGCTTGCTCAAAATGCTTAGTGATATGCTCCAAAACCCTCCACTACTTTCTCACATCCACATATGTCCCAAACCATGAGTCAAACTCGGCCCCACCGAAATTTTCTATCTAGCGCCCCCGAGTTCAGTTGACATAGCCACTGCCAAAAACCCTAGTCTTGTCAGTCTCACCGATAGGGATCTCGGTCTCACCGAGATGGGATTCTAATCTGTCTGTTTCCCTTCGTAACCTTTTGGTCAAACCAAGATGAGCGACCGGTCCCACCAAGATTGCAATGTAAACTCTCTGTTTTCCTTTTGTAACACTTCGGCCCAACCGAGATGAGCGAATCGGTCCCACCGAGTTTGCCTGACCAACTCTCTGTCAGTCCATTACCAAAATCGGTCTCATCGAGTTTGTGTAATCGGTCTCACTGAGATTATGTTATGCCCTAACCCTAACGAAGTCGGTCCCACCGAGTTGACATGTCGGTCCCACCGAGAATCCTAACGTTCACATTTTGAACTAAATCGGTCTGACCGAGTTTCATGATTCGGTCCCACCGAGTTTGGTGATTTGTGTGTAACGGTTAGATTTTGTGTGGAGGCTATTTATACCCCTCCACCCACTCTTCATTCCTGGAGAGAGCCATCAGAACATGCCTACACTTCCAATACATATTTTCTGTGAGAGAACCACCTACACTTGTGTTGAGGTCAAGATATTCCATTCCAACCACATAAATCTTGATCTCTAGCCTTCCCCAAGTTGCTTTCCACTCAAATCTTCTTTCTACCAAATCCAATCTTATGAGAGAGAGTTGAGTGTTGGGGAGACTATCATTTTGAAGCACAAGAGCAAGGAGTTCATCATCAACACACCATTTGTTACTTCTTGGAGAGTGGTGTCTCCTAGATTGGCTAGGTGTCACTTGGGAGCCTCCGACAAAATTGTGGAGTTGAACCAAGGAGTTTGTAAGGGCAAGGAAATCGCCTACATCGTGAAGATCTACCCTAGTGAGGCAAGTCCTTCATGGGCGACGACCATGGTGGGATAGAAAAGGTTGCTTCTTCGTGGACCCTTCGTGGGCGGAGCCCTCCATGGACTCGCACAACCGTTACCCTTCGTGGGTTGAAGTCTCCATCAACGTGGATGTATGATAGCACCACCTATCGGAACCACGGATAAAAAATCTCCGTGTCAACATTGCGTTTGCTCCCTCAAACTCATCTCTTTACCTTCATATGCAATTGTTTTACATTCCGCTGCTATACTCTTAGAATTGCATGTGTAGGTTGATTGCTTGACTTGTGCTATGTTGCTAAAATCTGCCAAGAACTAAAATTGGGAAAAAGGCTATATTTTTATTTGGTCAAGTAGTCTAATCACCCCCGTATAGACATACTTTCGATCCTACCGAACACCATCCCCACACCAGCCTCCTCCGTCCACCACCCCATCCATCGCTGCCGTCCTCCACCCCATCAATCGCCGCCATCCTCCACCCCATCAATCGCCACCGTCCTCCACCATGCCAGAACGCCTACCAAGACCGCGTCGTCCACTGCTAGGGATGGACGTTTCTCATCCATGGCGACAGACTAGGAGCCTTGCATCGCGTCCTCTTGCTTCATCGGCGGCGGCGTCCTCTTTGCCGGGGCCGCTGACACGACCTTCTCGTCCACCACAACGGACTTATCCCCCGATGCACCCGTCTACCGTTGCAGATCTGCTTCAACGACACCGTTAGCCATTGCATCCTCGATGCCTACACGGCGCCACAAGAGAGGTGGTACTTTATATCTGCTCGACTTTTTGATCTCAACCAGAAAATAGATCGTAACTTGGTTCTTAGTTCGAAGCAAACAATGGAAGCTAAATAGCATTTATGTGGTTTGCAGCATTAAATCTGCCATGACATAGTCATAATAGGGTTTAATTGATCATGCTTAGGGTTTAATTTATCATGTTGGTTCCATGGTGGTTTCTTTAATAGAAATCGGAGGGTAAACCCTCTTTTCCTCAAAAAATGCTTAAGGTTTACCCCTTTTATGAGCACTATACGATCAACATATGTGCTTCGTGTCATAATAGCACCGCTCCACCCATCAAGCTAAACAAGCTTAGTTGTTTAAATATGAATCTAATATTATTAAAATAGAGTCATTTAATTGGTCAGCTAAACGTTCCTAATTTCGTCGAAAATGCATGTACGCCGCTTGGGTGTGTATCTACAGGGTGCCCACGGTGGGATGCGGCCCACCCTAGTATTTTTGGTCGGCCCAGGCCCCGATTCACCTCTGTTTTGCTGCGCTTTCAATCTCTACTCGCCCCCATCCTCCTGCCTCGCCGGCTGTCGCGGGAAACCACGGTCACGTATGGGATCAGAGGGCCCCTTGCTGGTTCGGCATGGGGACGTTACGTTGCACAAGGAGCAGACGAGCATGAGGCAGCAAGGCAGAGATCACACACGCAATTTTACCCAAGTTTGGGCCGCCGTGAGGCGTAAAACCCTACTCCTGCTTTGGTGGATTGATGGTGAAAGAGTGGTCGCGGTGCGTAGTACAGTTGGCGGGGAAGGGCGGCAGTGGCTACGCGCGTATGGGCGTGTTTGTTGTGCGACCTTCTAACCATTTCTATGGTTTCTATGGGCCTCCTTTTTATAGATTAAGGGGCTACCACAATGGAAAAGTAGTCATTATGCGCTGATAAGATAGCTAACAGTGCTATCATACCTAACTTTGCCGGCTGACAGGTTGCCCGGTAAGCCTTGTCGGGCTATTTTGCCAGCTTCACACCTTCTCGCTTGAAATGTCGCAGGACGGGTGTCGTTCTAGGTCATCTTATGTAGAGAAAGGCTGCCATGTGGCGAATGGCTGCCACTTAGTCACTTTACGGCTTGACACCGCACTGATTGATGACGCGGTTCATGGTGGAGTAGTTGGGTGATGTGGTTTTGCCCTCGTCTTTCCCAGCAAGCCCTGTCGGGACGTATTGGGCGTCTTCTTCCGGGGACTGCCCCGCCACTTCTGAGCTCGCTTGCCCGGTAAGGGGGGCTTTTCTCCTAGTGGCATTTTGCTTCTTTGGCTTTATCTTGGTCCTCTTCCTTTGCATGTTGGTCCTCTGAAGCTCTTGGTCTCTTGCACTCTGACTTGGGCTGGTGCCTCAATCATGTTCCTGTGCCCTGTGCATAGTCTGGGCAATGGACCTATGGTTTGTTACACCGACTAAAGACCCCGGGCCTACCCCAAACGCGCTGCCGGGCGTCGTCGGGGTAGGGCCTAATAAGTGCATAGGCGGGCGCGCTGAAGAGGCTGGCCTCTTGAGGTTTTTTCTCTTTTCTTCTTCATCAATCTTGGGCTTGGGTCAATTTCCGGTCTTCCCGCACGTCGTACGCAACGCTATTCAAAAATTTCGGTCATGTCCCGCGGATTGCCCACGCCCCATGATCACGGGGCGGAATATGCCAATCCACTTGCCTCCTGTTTCGCACGCATTGGGCATGGTAGGTGGTGGATACAGAGGGCGCGGGTAGGAGTGCCATGGCCGGAAACCGGACGCCGATGGTTGGAGCAGAGGGTCGGCCTTGATTCTTAGAGCCATAGAGGGCGCAGAGAGGCCGTATTGGAGGAGCGGGGCGGCCATTTCCTGTGTGAGAAGCCAGTCCCCTGCCTCATCTTCCTATAAAAAGGGGGTAGGGGCAGTGCTGCTCCGCAACGCTTCTTCTTCTTCCCCTCCGCAATCCTTCTATTTTATGGTGAGAGGGCGAGGGCGTGGCGGTGTCCCAGCAGCGGTGCAGAGGGCTTCTAATCAACAGCGCATCCCTCCTCCTTCAGATCCTGTAGTGGCAGAGCCTGCCGTGAGGGGAGGAGGGAGGGGGCGAGGCCGGGGCTGCCACGACGCCCGAGGAAGATGGGGGCAGGGCGACGCCACGGCTGTGCCCCCAGTAGTGGCCCTTCCGCCAACGGAAGGCCATGTCAGAGACCAACCTCGAGAGTTCATCGTCAGGATGTACAAACCTCTGTGCATCCACATTCGCCTCCCAACTCCCTTTGCACGGGAAATGGAGTTCGAACAGCCATGCGCTCTGAGGTTGCACATGAGGGGTTGTGGGAATGGCGGCATGTGGGTTGACGTCGACTTCCCTGCCCCTCACCTGATGTACCTCCGCCGTGGTTGGAAGACTTTTGCTCGCGCCCACGGCTTCTCGGAGGGGCATGTTCTCCAGTTCAAATTAATGGAAAGCGGCCTGCTCTTTGTCAAGATCCTCGGGCGCTCAGGAGGTCGCTTAGGGTGCTACACGGAGAGCTCGATTGACGAAGAACGATCCTCCTCGAGGAAAAGCGACCAGGAGGACAGTGATGACGATGACGGCAGTAGTGGGCGGGAGGGCGACGACTCTTACTCCGGTTGAGTGGCGCCTGCACCATCTTCATCAGGCGGTAGCACCATCATCTCCATCCGCGTCTCCATCCCAGCAATGTGATTTGCCAGGGAGTTGGATGCAGAGGTGGGGATGGTGCTCCCTGGCTCCTCCAACAGTCCCCCAGCTAGACCCCGGCCGGCTTCCTCTCGGGCTGTAGCTCCGTTAGCCCTGCTGTGTCCTGCTGGCCCTGGTGGTGGTGTTCGATGGGTCGCCCCCGCCGTGCTCTCCATCCACGCGTTCCCCGGTGCTCTCCTGCTCCCGCCGAGCTACCTCTCCTGGAGCCAGAGGGGGGCGGGCTAGGCTTGTAACGCCCTATATACAACTTTCCATATTTGTAACACCGACCCTTGCCATTCTCGGCTATGTGATATGTTATTCCCTTCGTGGTTGAGTTTTGTCTTCGTTTTGCATTTTGTTCATGTCATGCATTTCATATCATGTCATCATCTGCATCTCATTTGCATGCGTGTTCGTCTCATGCATCTGGTCATTTTCCCCATTGACTGTTTCGCAATTTGATATTCCCACATGCACACGGCACAACCCTCTTTTCTCTTTTCATAAGCGGGAGAAAAACGATCTCGGAATGGGTCGAGATTTGTCAAGTGGCCCTGGTACACCACCGGTAGACCGCCTGTCAAATTTCATTTCATTTTGGAGGCCGTTTGATGCCCCAACGGTTAACAGGGTAACCGCAAAAGCCTCTTTTGTGTTGCAGCCCAACACCCCTCCAAAACAGCCCAATAACCCATGTAAACCATCTCCATGTTCTCCGCCGTTGGATCATGATCTTGTGGGCGAAAACCGCACCTCATTCGGACACTCCAAACTCCTCCTACCTATAAATAGGTCCTCCCCCCTCCATTTTCGCAGTCCAAACCCTAGATCCACTCCTCCCCGTGCCGCCAGACATGTCCGCCATTGCCCCACGCAATGAGACGCGGCCACCTGTCCCTGGCCGCCGCCCCGCCGCCAGGCCCACTCGGGCCCATTGCCGGCCCTCCGGCCCGGCTCACCGAGCGCCGCTGCCTCCCACGGACGTCCGAGCGCCGCCCGCCTGCGTGCCGCCGCATTCGCCGGTGGCCGCCGCATGCCTCTGTCGGCCACCTCTACTGAGCGCGGCCGCCAACCGCCCGTATGCCCCCCGCCGCACTGCGCCGCCTCCTTCGGTCGCCACCGCAACGCACCCCGCTCGGCCCCGCTGCCTACTCCTCGTCGTGCCGCCGCCTCCTCGTCGCCGGCCATCGCCGGAACATGGCCGGAGTCACCGCCTCGTCGCCGGATCTGGGGAGTGGGACGAGATCCACCACTCCCCCGAACCAAACAACACCCGCGTCTCGGATCCCTCCGTCCCGGATATCCACGTCCCGCGTTGACTTTTCGCGAGGTGATTTTTTTCACTAAGTCCTTAAAATCTGTGACATTTTCATGCCTACTTCATCATGCCACATCTTGTAGCTCGGTGCTCCGAATCATGCATATGATATGTCAAAATATTCGCCTCCTCGAGCTCTTCATATTAAGAGCATCTCCATGCATGTTACTGTCCATTATGATGACATTTTCGTTGTTCCAAGAGTGCTATAAAATGTTAACTGCTGGTTCTTATCAGATCTTGGTGATTTGCCATTTTTCTTGCATTTGATGTGTGCATCCTTTGATCTTGAGGCCTACATGTGTTTTGAACTATAATATTCCATATTTACAGTGGTGCAAGTCTTGTATTTTTGTGATCTATAAGACGACTAGCAACAGCATGCAAAGTAGGCTCCATAATGTTGTTGTTTTCAGGGACTTTGGATTTTGCTAAGTCTTTTTCCTTCTATTATTTTGATGCCATGTAAACTTGACACTACTAGGGAAAACGTTATACATAGAACTTTAGCAGTAGCACTTGTTAAAAGAGCACGCTACTGCTAGACAGCAGTAGCGCGTGCAAAATAAGCGCGCTGCAGATGGACATATATCAGTAGCGCGTCTCACCGAAAACTTGATACTACTAAAATTCCAATCACTTAGCCGATGGGCTACACATAGTAGTAGCGATCTTCCAAGAACCGCGCTACCGCTAATAAACTTATAGCAGCGCGTTTATGCGTAAATCGCTACTGCTAACGAAAATAAAATAAAATGAAAAATGAATAGAGAAGTAAATTAAAATGAAAGAAATAGAAAAAGGAGAAAGGAAAAATATAAAATGTAAAGAAACATAAATGAAAAAGGAAAAAAATGATGAAGACGTAGCAGTAGCGCGCTCTCTGAAACGCTCTGTAGCTAACTTAGCTATAGCGTGTTTTCTGAAATGCGCTACCGTTACTTTTGACTTAACCAAAAACTATTTCCCCCCGGCCACCACTTCTCCCCCAAATGGATCCCTCGCCCCACTTCGCTGCCGTCTCCCCCACTTTGCCGTTGCCTTGACTTTGCCGCCGTCTCCGGCCAGCGTCGACGCCACGCTCATCCTCACGGTCGCCGCCCGAGGCCGCCCAGCTTCACCGCCGCCGCCTCTCCGGCCACCCTCGACCTCACCGTTGCCTCCCTCGACCTCACCGCCACCGCCCTCGACCTCACCGCCCCCGAGCCCGCCAGGACCCCATCGTCCTGATCCTGAGCCCGCCCTCAGCGCCCCTACCTCCATCGCCCAGCACCTCCCCGCCACCGTCTCTCCCCTCTCTGTAGGCGCCCTACCCATCCTTTTTAATTAATAGATATTAATGTTAAGTAGTAGATAATGTTGATGTTTTTTAGTTAGGGTAATAATAGACGATGTTAAGTAGTAGATAATGTAGATGTTAATTAGTTCAGTAGGGTTTAGTTTTTGAATTGAGTTTGTTTAACTAGATGTTAATTAGGGAAGTAGGGTTTAGTTTAGAGTAAAGTTTAGTTCAGTAGTTAACTAAATATAATCTATATTTGGTTTTTGAATTGAGTTTGAGAGAGCATGAGATTTGTGTAGATTTTCTTGAAGTGTCAAACGCTAGGACATGCAAATTTGAAGTGGCCAGGATATATGCAAATTCCTCAATTGTGTTTGCCCATGTTTCGATTGTGCTCAAGTGGCCTTTTGTTGTTTCCAGGGAATGAAGTTGAGTGGCCTATGTTTTGCCAGAATGTTGATTCATTTCCATTCCGGAAAATTTCAGGTTCTCGATTTGTCCACTTTTTAGCAAAGGTCATGCTGAAATTTTCCATGAATTTCGGCATGACTTGTGCTACAAACTAGGACATATCGAGTGCCCGAGATTTGCCGCACAAGGAAGGAGTCAACGTTCCTGCAAAACATAGGCCTTTTGTATGTCATTATTCATTTTATTAGGTCTAGAATTAATTTACTAGATTTAATCGTAGGAAACATGGCTAGCAACGATGAAGGACAGGGTTATGGTGATTGCGATGACGTCTACCTGCCGGCAGATGAATTTTTGAGCCGTGCCGACGATCAACCGATGTTGTTGCTGGGCCCGCCGGTCGCATCAGGGACTGAGACCGACACGCATACCGGCACTGAGACTGAGATCGGTGCTGAGACTCAGACCGACATCGAGACCGGCGCTGAGACTGAGACCGGCGCTGCCTCGGGGTGCGGAGCCGGTATAGAACCGAAAGCAAAGAGGCGACAGCTTCCTAGCAAGCTCATGACTACTATACTGGTGGTCACGGAGGTGGACAACGGCAATTTTGAGCCAAACGCGCCTGAGGAAGCACGCGCGTGTTACAGCAATCAAATTGGCTGCATCATACGGACAACTGCCACCATCAACGATGAGAAACTAAACAAGTTAGATAATATGGCCATCCCTCCTAAAGAAGCTGCACCAGATATTCTTGTTCCCGGGCCGGAATGAAAAGGATTATAAAGATCCAGATAAGGACCCGGCAATGAAGAAGATAAACAAACACGCCATGAGCAAGTTTAGCGACACGTTGGCCGCCTGGAAAGCAAGGGTGAAATATCAGATCTTCAACGAAAAGGAACCCTACTCTGAGATTGTAAAGGATAATCCGGAAATCATGGCAGAGCACTTTGAAATATTCAAGGCGGCTTGCGAGGCCGAAGATGCCAAAAAAAGTCAGAGTACATGAAGGGGCTTCAACAGAAGAACATTGGGTGCCACCACTTCGGAAGCCGTGGTTATGGCGGGAAGAGGTCCATCTGGGCCAAGGAGGACGCGGAAGTCGCGAGTCTGGGCATCCCAGACCCCTTGGCGGAGTTCATCGACCCGGCACCGTTGTGACCCAGTGAAGAAGGTTTTCGAGAAGAACGCGGTCATGACGGAGTTCATTAGACTGCTGGTAATTTTAGTTTCTGATCAATTCAACTACACGTTAGTCATATTTGTAAACGATCCTTGTGCCTTTTGCAGAGAGAGCAGCACAGGATTGTGGCCGAAAGAGACTCACCGTCTGAGGCGTTGGCGAAGCCCAAGTGGGATACTCCATTCAATCGGGCGTTGAACATATTGAAAGGACTCCCGGTGGAGACTCAACCGTCGTATGGACGCGTGCACGGTGTCGGAGATGGCGCCACGTGGAAGAAGTACTACCGTGAGACCGCGGAGGAGAGAAAGGAAAGACAAAGGTTAGCTGAAGAAAACATCGACAAGAAGGTTGAGATTGTGGTTGAAAATAAATCATCTCAGGCAGTCACAACAGCGGTAGCTGCCGCAAAATAGGTGCTTGTAGATATGTCTACTACCTTGGTTCCGGCCGTTTTCAATTGGGGCAGGCAAAATCCAGAAAAAAAGGAGCGGACTTTCCCCTTGCTGACTTCCTTAGGAGATGCTCGACTAGCGTTGCACCAGCACCTGCACCTGCTCCCGCACCGGCTCCTGCACCTGCTCCCGCACCTGCTCCGGCACTGGCTCCTACACCTGCTCCAGCACCGGCTGCTGCACCTGCTCCCGCACCGGCTGCTGCACCTCCTCCCGCACCGGCTTCCGCACCTGCTTCGGCACTGGCTCCAGCACCGAACATGCTCGGCGGTGCTTCGTCTTTGGCTGAGCTCGACGCCCTCACGGTACCTGTCACACCGGCCCCCTTCAATTAATGTATAATCTCCCATTTTCGTTTCCTTTCGGATGTCTCACGTCGCGGACTTTTCTTTGCAGGCCGACGAAACCCCGTGCACCATATTGTACACCATCGGCGACCAGAAGGTGGACCTGGGGAAGGCAACGATAATGGAGCCGAAGGAACCATTGTTCCACAGCCGGCCGATCCCCCCGGAAGTCTTCAAGGTTTCCGTGGCCAGGGTCAAACCGGGCCACGAGAATTTGGCTCCTCCGGTACTGGTGGGGGATGATGACGAGACCTCGCGGCAGCTTGGTGATTGTTGCAATGGGTGGGTCCTGTTGTTGCCGAAGAGTCTGCTTCGTCTGGAGGCGGCCGGGAGCACACCCACCAGCACGCAGTTAGGTATGAACATCAACATGTCGCCTACTCCATTACTCGCTGGTGACGTCGCCATAGATGAAAATGAGGATGATGATGACACTCAAGAGTATGTCTATACTGGTGCCTACTTAGGGATTGAGCGTCATGAGTCAGTGCTTGAATTGCCGCCTCCGGAGTCTGAACGTATTATGGACAACCTTCCGGTAGTAAACAAGTCTAGGAAGAGACCGAGGAAAGGCAAAAAAGCTGCTTCAGTGATCTAGCCGCCTCAGCAGCCCCGGGTTCAAGACCGTATAGATATCCCCGGTGCGGCAAAATGGCATATCCCCGGTCAACCAATCCTACCTGAAGCAGCGCTGCAGGCCAGATTTGGCGATTTAAGGAGACTTCATGACGATGTGTTGTGGATAGAGAAAGGCCTCATCGCCTCAAAAAACCAGGATACCCACTCTACGTGGTTAACATGCCGCGGGGATTGTCATACGTCGACACATTCCCTGCGGAGAAGTTCTTCCTTCGATTCGATTACATCTTCGACATGTTTCACTTGAAGAAGCTGAATTTTGCCTTTGTCCGCCTTTATGCTTTGCACATGAACTACCTCATTGGGGTTGAGCAGATACCTCATATCTGTGTCGCTGACCCGTACTTCATGCACGAGGCCTTCTTGGGAGTCTGCGCAAAGCACTGTGAATACGCGAGGGAATACATCGTCAATTTCATGCTCGCCAATAAGGAAAAGGAGGCAATTCTCGTGCCTTATCACCCCATGTAAGTCATCCGTGCGGATATCCTTCCTTTGATTTCAATCATTCATTTGCACGGTGGAGGCTAATTAATTTGAGGTGTACTTATTTTGCGCAGTGGCGGGCGCGCCGTCCTCATCATCCTCTACCCCCGATACTCCAAAGCTCTTTACATGGACTAATCAAAGAACATTAACAAAAAGGATTACACCCACATCAAGTATGTTCTCGACAATGCTATGTTCTACTATGGCGCATGGGGTGGAGAGGTCAAGGACAAGAAGAAAAAGGACGGCAGGCCCGCCTTCGGCCATAAGACCGACTATTGTTGCATCCAGCAACCGAGTGATTCTCTTAATGATGGATTCTATGTCCTACATCAGATTCTGGAGTACAGACGGGATCACCAGAACCTTCGCATGTCACCTACATCCGGTGATGCCCATATTCTGCAATGGGCAAAGAACTTAGGAGATATCGAGGATCATCGACTTCGAGCTGAATTCTATCACATCCAGCACAAACTTGCCCAAATCATCATGAAGGAGGTCATCGAAAAAACAGGGATGTTCTACGAAGGACAAATGTCGCCGGAAGACGTCCGAACACGCATAGCCGCTCAACGTCTCGACCCGAAGCCTTTCACTAAGCTCGGGGACTATCTCCCCGACTTGGATGGATGGCATGACATGTTGTGATTCTCGATATATGACAATCTGTCTGTTTAGTCCATACTATCTGTATGACGAAACTTTGCATTATGCACGATGAAACTTTATTTGTGATGTAATTAAACCGTCCTCCTCGACTAGCGAAGATCACTTTAGTTAGGGAATTTTGGGTACGATGAACTTTGTTATTTATGCTTATGATATGTTGCTTCTACTTTTGCCAAGTATGTCTCTTTCTGTTGCTCAACTATATATGTTGCATATCATCGACTCATGTGACGATGTAGGTGTATAGATCATCGATGGTGAAGAAGTGCTATGTCAGGAGTATACGACGAGTGGCCGGAATGTCAGCCCCAGGTGTACCGGTTTCCAGTTTCCAAGCGAGAGCCAGTAGTTAGTTTAGGTCCACACAAAGTGTTAGGTCTTCTCGCGTATATCATTGTTTAGATGGATGACGATGTAGTTGCAAGTAATCGAGATTTGTATTGCTATTTTCGAGATGATGACGAGATACCACTTTGTGTTGGATGATGATTATGATGATGACATGATTTGATGAGAATATTTGTATGTATATGCTATGATTACATTTGTATGTGTATCATATGCTAAAGATTATTGTATAAAGCCTATTCAAATACAAAACAAATATGCAGAAAAAACTACTAAAATTAGCAGTAGCGAGTGGAGAAAAATTAGTAGCAGCGCCACAGTAGGAGTAGCGCGTCCAGGCAAAGCGCGCTAGAGCTATTAGTAGGAGTGAGCTTCCATGAAGCGCGCTGCTGCTACACTTGTATAGCAGTAGCACGGGCGTGCATGCGCTACTGCTACAGGTTAGCTGTAGCGCCTTATTAGTAGCACCGGTCCCCGCGCTACTGATATACCTAGAACCCGCGCTGCTGCTAGCCTTTTCCCTATTAGTGTGATGCTACACTGAGATCCATGCTTATTTTGAGATACTTCAGTAAGGATGTTGTGAACATGTGGTTATGCTCTATCCATTCAAGACCCTGTTTGAAATTATGGAGTGATCTAGCATGTCATTTTCTTGCTCTACTTTTGCTATAAAATATTCCTGGCAGATTGTTAACATGTTAATCAATATTGCCATGGTTGTTGCTAGTGATCCATGAATCCTATTAGCTTTCCCTTGCCATGGTTAGCTTCATGAACATGTCATCTTGGTATTGGTATGCTTAAGTTTTCATTTAATACTTTTTGTGAGTGGCATGAGCTCGCAAAGTTGCTATCATAAATCTGTTAATGCCATGCTCTGTTTTTCTTCTAAGTCTGAATCTGTTTATAAAAACTTGCTATGTTTGCTTGCGTTCCATCATATCTTATGTGCCTTCTTGGCTCATATTCAGTAAGGGAGTTTTTTTTCTATGTATTTAGTAGAATCATGCCATGCCTTTGTTTGCTATGATATGTTCCTATAGCATGTTGTTTGCTAGCCCTAAACAGTGCTTCCTGATGTTGTTTTTGACATGTTAGTATTTTCACAAAGTCTGTGAAGCTGATATCTTTTGCACTTTTGCCATGCTTGTTTGAACATGTTCTAGTGTGATTTAGCCGTAGCTCAGTATTCATGTTTTGTCAAGCATCTCTTGTACATCACTGCCATATGCCTTGTTGATATGTTGGAGTGCAGTAGCTTAGTTTTTCTTGTTGCATTCTGAGTGCCATCGTGCTGTTAATCACAGTTTTGCACCATTCTTGTTTTGCTTGCCATTTGCAAAGTGTGCTTCCTATTTCCGTTGATCCTTATATTGATTTTGACTAAAATCATCTCATCTTTCCAGCAGCATACTTGGTTTGCCAAGTTGATTCCTTGATCATTATTTCCCTTCCGTAGCACGCATATGCATTGCGTATGATATCTTGCATATCATGCCATGTATTGCATCATGTTGCTTGTGCATTGCACCGTGATTGATTGTCGTTCCATCACTTGTGTTGTTGCTTTGGGTAGATCCAGGAGATGAGTACGTAACCGAGGAACCTATTGAGTACGCTAACGAGGACTTTGCAGGCAAGATGACCATACCATCGAAATCACTTCTATCTTTGCTTGCTAGTTGTTTGCTCTATCGCTATGTCGCGCTACCTACCACTTGTTTTTCATGCCTCCCATATTGCCATGTCAGGCCTCTAACCCACCTTCCTAGCAAACCGTTGTTTGGCTATGTTACCGCTTTTCCTCAGCCCCTCTTATAGCGTTGCTAGTTGTAGGTGAAGTTGAATTTTGTTCCATGTTGGAACATGGATATTGTTGGGATATCATTATTACATCTTATTTACTTTGAAGAATCTATATACTTGGTAAAGGGTGGATGGCTCGGCCTTATGCCTGGTGTTTTGTTCCACTATTGCCGCCTTAATTTCCGTTATACCAGTGTTATGTTCCTTGATTTTGCGTTCCTTACGCGGTTGGGTGTTATGGGAACCCCTTGACAGTTCGCTTTGAATAAAACTCCTCCAGCAAGGCCAAACCTTGGTTTTAACATTTGCCACCTAAGACTTTTTCCCTTGGGTTCCGCGGACTCAAGGGTCATCTTTATTTTAAACCCCGTGGCTAGTGCTCCTCTGAGTGTTGGTCCAAACTAGAGCACTGTGCGGGACGTCCCTCGGGAACTTGGGTTATTTTGGTACCTGTACGCTTAGCTTATCCGGTGTGCCCTGAGAACGAGATATGTGCAACTACCTCGGGATTTGTCGGCACATCCGGGCGTTCTTGGTGGTCTTGTTTCAGCATTGTCGAAATGCCTTGTAACCGGGATTCCGAGACTGATCGAGTCTTTCCGGGAGAAGGAATATCCTTCGTTGACCATGAGAGCTTGTGATGGGCTATGTTGGGACACCCCTGCAGGGTATATACTTTCGAGAGCCGTGCCCGCGGTTATGTGGCAGATGGGAATTTGATAATATCTGGTTGTAGAGAACCTGACACTTGACTTAATTAAAATGAATCAACCGCGTGTCTAGCCGTGATGGTCTCTTTCCGGCGGAGTCCGGGAAGTGAACACAGTCTTGTGTTATGCTTGAATGTAAGTAGTTTCATGATCAATTCTTGATAACTTCTAGATTCTCGACCATTGCGTTGCTTCTCTTCTAGCTCTTATTTGCATATGTTAGCCACCATATATGCTTAGCGCTTGCTGCAGCTCCACCTCACTACCTTATCCTACCCATAATCTTAAATAGTCTTTATCTCGCGGGTGTGAGATTCCTGAGTCCTCGTGACTCACAGATACTTCCAAACTATTGTAGGTGCCGATGATACCAGTGTAGGTGACGCAATCGAGCTCAAGTGGGAGCTCGATGAAGATCTTGATCGTTGTTTTGTTTCTTTTTTGGTTGATCAGTAGTGGAGCCAAGTTGGGACGATCGGGGATCTAGCATTTGGGGTTCATCTTCCTTTTATTCGGATTTGACCGTAGTCGGTCTTTGACTGTATTTGGATGATGTATGAATTATTATGTATTGTGTGAAGTGGCGATTGTAAGCCAACTCTTTATCCCTTTCTTATTCAGTACATGGGATTGTGTGAAGATTACCCCTCTTGCGACAAAACTACCATGCGGCTATGCCTCTAAGTCGTGCCCCGGCATGTGGGAGATATAGCCGCATTGTGGGTGTTACAAGTTGGTAATCAGAGCCATCCCCGAGTTAGGAGCCCCCTGCTTGATTGGATCGCTGACGTTGTTCAGTCTAGAAAAAAAATGTTTTGAGTCTTAGGATTATATATATATATCAGAGAGTAGGATTCTTTTTACTCCTCAGTCCCTTCGTCGCTCTGGTGAGGCCTCCTGACGTAGAATTTTTGACTCTCCTCTCCTCAAATTTCACAAAAAAAATTTAGGATCACGTGGGTATCTTGGAATCGTTCCAATAGTCTTGTGACGAGAACATTATTCTTGGTGCTTCCTGACATTTAGGGGTTGTGGCAGTGTCCTGGGGAGTTGAGCTCCGAGGTGTTGTTGTCACAACTTTATCATTGCAGTTCTGGAATACCTGAGTTTGCCGACATTGAAAATCTCTTTTATGCAGTTGTTGGTGAGATAACATCGACGCCACCCAGTACAGGGGCGGGAGTTCGGGAGTAATTCCAAAACTCGTATAACGGATGCTTTTCGAAAGTTGAGGTACATGATTTCAAAAGGTTTCTTGGTTGTGTGTTGAAGGATGGATACAGCTGGATGTAGGGATTGTTAGTTTGGGTGAGATATTATGCTTCCCTTGTATCCCCAACACCTGATTTCGTAACCAGAAAGTTTCGGTAGTTTATAGGTGGGAATTCAAGTATCTCGTAGGATATCTTTCCGATAGATACATGATACAATATGGGGGTCTATCATATGTTTGTTTCTGGCTTATTCTGCAAGCCAAATCCTTTGTTTTGTTTTGAGTTGTGGTATTCGAGTTGCTTCTATGTCAAATGTAGATTCCATACCTTTTCTGAACGGTGTTTGTTTCATCCGTCCCCAAGTTGCCTTTGTTTTTCCCGCCCTCCCAACCCTTTTCCTTCAAGGAATCAGATGTCTTAATCAAGTATCCATTTGATTCATGTGAAGTCTCTTCATTCTTTTCGATCAATGTTCTTACCCGGTGGTTCTTATGAAGATGCTCTACAAGTTCATCATTCTTCATTCGTTTTCCTTCTCCGGTGGATTCAATTCAAGCTTTTTGTGTTGATCATATCCCTTTTCCTTGTTTCAAATGCTTTCCCATGCTGTTGCACCTCTTAATCGCTCACCTCTCCCTATTCATGTCCGAAGTGCCGAAGATATCTCAGGAGATTCGTGTTTTCACTCCTAATCCGTTCAACCTATCTCGACGTTGTTATCTCATTCAAGTCATTTAATTCAACTGGCGCAATTGCTCTTTTAAATCGTTCAACGGTGTATCTTTTGAGTGGGCCCTAACCAACAGGTCTTTTCCCAGGATCTTACCTAACTCTTCTAATTTTCTCAGAGTTACTGTCAAATTCTTTTCAATGTGTGACATAAGAATGGATTGTCATCAGTCATATGTCTTTCTTTAAGATCTTTCAAATTCTTTTCATTGTTGTTTCAACCTTTATATTCTACATTATTCCGGAGTGTCTGAACAATTCATGGTAGTGTTTCTCGTCGTCATTCTTAGATTTTGAAGACCAAAGAAGAGTTCTTCTTAAATCCTTACCCACTCTTCCAAAGATTCATAGTTCAAGCTTGCCGCCATCCTCTCAAAATTGTGTTCGATTGTGAGAATTCTTTTCACCCATCCGGACAATTTCGGGAGTTGTTTTCGTTTTTCTTGATAATCTAAAGGCCATCATTTCAGAAGATTTATTCATTCCAGCTTTCAGCTCTCATTCTCAAATTCTTCCGTGGCATCGTTCAAGTATTCTCTAATCAACTTGTGATCTCTTCGTTCTCATGTATCTAAATTCCCTCAAGTATCTTCATTCATTCTCTAATTCTTCCCGGTGTTTTCCTCCTCTTTTCTTTGTTCATTTTCAATTCTTATGATGGTTCATTCAAGAGTTCTCTTCCTTCATTATCATACAGATTCATTCGTTCTTTCCAAACCTACTGGCGGTTCGTTGAAGTCTTTTATCAAGTTTGCGCTATATCTCTCTTAATCCTTTCTACAAGAATAAGTAGTATGCCAAATCCGTTGCTTGTCATCAATTTAAATTGGTGAAGGATAAGCATAATGTAATTCTTATTCTTGTTTCATCAAGTAAATTCAATTCCTTATTCCAGAGCTTCATCAAAAAATTCTTGGTTTCAATTGCTCATCTTTCTTTTCTGGAGTTCCATGTTTTCTCAGTTATATCATCGCGAAGATCCATCTAAATCATTGCAAGGCTTCACCTTGTGTTTTCAACTTCTCTTTCTTTTTATCATCCTTTTATTATCGGTGTTCTTTATGGAGACTCTACATGGTGGTTCGTCAAGGATTCTTTTCATTCTTCAATTGTTCTTCAAGATTTCTCTCGAAGTTAAGTTCCGCCAAGCTATACTAAAAAATAAACATAGTGTTCAACACATGTCTTGTTTTGAGGAGTTCAAGCATTCTTCATCTTGCATAACAAAGTGCAATTCTTTCACATCTCATCTTTTGAGGTGGTGTTATGTCATTGTTGATAATTTCCCTTCGTGTTTCATGATTCACAAGTTTTCAAGAGTGACATATCTAAATCCATCATTTTCTCTTCGCTCAAGATATGATTTCAATCCATCAATCTCTTCATTGGAGTTATATTGGGTTATATTTCACCTAAAGATTTTCCTAGGGATTGTCGCTATTTATGGTTCTCATAAATGACCCAAGTTCTTCATTTATCCTCCCGGTGAAGTAAGTTTCTCGTCTCCTTGTTGATATCAATCCAATCTTTTGTTTCCGTTAGTGGCAGAATTTCACCTCGTAGTTTTGAAATGTTCTCCATAAGCCCACTACAAGCTTGTTGTTTTCGTTGTTGGTTTTCCAACAACTCCGTTATAACTTTCTTGGAAGGGTGCTCTCCAAGCGCATTTGTGGCATAAGTTGGCATTTTCCTCTCCATTCTTTTATTCCAATGATCTATCTTCTATTTCCCCTTTCTTATTCCATTTCAACCAGAGTGGTTACTTGTCCTTCCTTGTTGCTGGAGCTCTTCATTCATGTCTTGCAACCCCAAGGTTTTCACAGTGTTCCTTGTTCCTCTTGTCTAACGGAGTGTTTTCAACTTTGTTCATCTCCGTTGTATTCTTTTCTCGAAATTGTTTAACCTATCAAGGTTCTTTGGTTTCACTCATTTGTCAAAGAAGCAACTTAGTTTTACCTCTTCTCTCCCTCTTCCGTTTCTCTCCGTTGCCATCCTAGATCTCGGGAAGAGATCCTCTTGTAGTGGCGGAGTGTTGTAACGCCCTGGATACAACATTCCATATTTGTAACTCTGACTCTTGCCATTTTCGGCTATGTGATATGTTATTCCCTTTGTTCTTGGGTTTTTTCTTTGTTTTGCATTTTGCTCATGTCATGCATTTTATATCATGTCATCATGTGCATCTCATTTGCATACGTGTTCGTCTCATGCATCCGGTCATTTTCCCCGTTGTCCATTTCGCAATCCGACACACCCACATGCACCCGGCGCACCCCTCTTGTCTCTTTTCGTGAGTGGGATAAAAACATTCTCGGAATGGGTCGAGATTTGTCAAGTGGCCTTAGTACACCACTGGTAGACCGCCTGTCAAATTTCATTTCATTTGGAGGCCGTTTGTTGCCCCAACGGTTAACCGGGTACCCGCAAAAGCCTCTTTTGTGTTGCAGCCCAACACCCCTCCCAAACAGCCCAATAAGCCATCTAAACGATCTCCATGTTCTCCGCCGCTGGATCACGATCGTGTGGGCGAAAACTGCACCTCATTTGGACACTCCAAACTCCTCCTACCTATAAATAGGTCCACTTCTCCCCTCCATTTTCTCAGTCCAAACCCTAGATCCACTCCTCCCCGCACCGCCGGACATGTCCGCCGCCGTCCGGACATGTCGGCCATCGCCCCGCGCCAGTGAGACGCTGCCACCTGTCCCTAGGCGCCGCCCCGTTGACAGGCCCGCTCGGGCCCATCGCCGGCCCTCCCGGCCCGGGTCACCGAGCGCCGCCGCCTCCCAAGGACTCCCGAGCGCCGCCGCCCTTCGCCGAGCGCCGCCCGCCTGCGTGCCGCCGCTTCCGCCGGTCGCTGCCACCCGCCTCCGCCGGCCACCTCCACCGAGCGCCGCCGCCAACTGCCCGCATGCCCCGCCGCCGCGCTGCGCCGCCTCCGCTGGTCTCCACCGCACCGCTCCTCGCTCGGCCCCGCCGCCTCCTCCTCGTCGTGCCGCTGCCTCCTCGTCGCCGGCCATCACCGGAACATCGCCGGAGTCGCCGCCTCATCGCCGTATCTGGGGAGTGGGACGAGATCCACCACTCCCCCGAACCAAACAGCAGCCGCGTCCCGGATCCCTCCGTCCTGGATATCCTCGTCCCGCGTTGACTTTTCACGAGGTGATTTTTTTCACTAAGTCCTCAAATCTGTGACATTTTCATGCCTACTTCATCATGCCACATCTTGTTGCTCGGTGCTCGGAATCATGCATATGATATGTAAAAATGTTTTTCTCGTAGAGTTCTGCATGCTAGCAGTATCTCCATGCATGTTACTGTCCATTATGGTGCCATTTTCATTGTTGTAGGAGTGCTATAAAATGTTAACTGTTGGTTCTTAAAAGATCTTAGTGATTTGTCATTTTTGTTGCATTTGATGTGTGAATCCTTTGAGCATGAGGCCTAAATATGTTTTGAACTACAACATGCCATCTTTACAGGGGTGCAAGTCTTGTATTTTTGTGATCTATGTGGTGACAAGCACAAGCATGCAAAGTAAGCTCCATAATGTTGTTGTTTTCAGGGACTTAAGATTTTTCTGTCTTTTTCCTGTTGTTATTTTTATGCCATGTAAACTTGATGCTACATTGAGATCCATGCTTATTTTGAGATACTTCAGTAAGTATGTTTTGAACATGTGTTATGCTCTATCCAATCATGCCCCTGTTTGAAATTATGAAGTGATGTAGAATGTCATTTTCTTGCTCTACTTTTGCTATAAAATGTTCCTGTCAGATTGTTAACATGTTAATCAATATTACCATGGTTGTTGCTAGTGATACATGCATTTTATTAACTTTCTATTGCCATGGCTAGCTTTACGAACATGTCATCTTGTTGTTGGTATGCTTAAGTTATCATTTAATGCTTTGCGGTGAGTGGCATGAGCTCGCAAAGTGGCTATCATAAATCTGTTAATGCCATGCTCTGTTTTTCTTCTAAGTCTGAATCTGTTTATAAAAACTTGCTATGTTTACATCCGTGCCATCATATCTTCCGTGCCTTTCGGCTGATGTTCAGTAAGGGAGTTTTGTTCTATGCATTTAGTAGAATCATGTCGTGCCTTTGTTTTCTATGGTATGTTCCTGTTGTTTCCTAACTCTAAATAGTGCTTCCTGATGTTGTTTTTGACATGTTAGTATTTTCACAAAGTCTGTGAAGCTGATATCTTTTGCACTTTTGCCATGCTTGTTTGAACATGTTCTAGTGTGATTTAGCCGTAGCTCAGTATTCATGTTTTGTCAAGAATCTCTTGTACATCACTTTCATATGCCTTGTCGATGTGTTGGAGTGCAGTAGCTTAGTTTCTTGTTGCATTCTAAGTGCCATCATGCTGTTATTGTCAGTTTTCCACTATTCTTGTTTTGCTTGCCATTTGCAAACCGTGCATCCGTTTCCGGTGATCCTTATATCAATTTCGACCGAAATCATCTCATCTTTCCAGCGGCATACTTGGTTTGCGAAGTTGATGCCTTTATCATTCTTTCCCTTCCGGAGCACGCATATGCATTGCATATCATATCTTGCATTTGATGCCATGTATTGCATCATGTTGCTTTTGCATTGCACCGTGATTGATTGTTGTTCCATTGCTTGTGTTCTTGCTTTGGGTAGAGATGGGAGACGAGTACGTGACCGAGGAACATGTTGAGTACGCTAACGAGGATCAAGCTTTCAAAAACTCTGAGAACTTTGCAGGCAAGTTGACCATACCCTCGAAATCACTTCTATCTTTGCTTGCTAGTTGTTCGCTCTATCGCTATGTCGCGCTACCTACCACTTGTTTGTCATGCCTCACATATTGCCATGTCAAGCCTCTAACCCACCTTCCTAGTAAACCGTTGTTTGGCTATGTTACCATTTTTGCTCAGCCCCTCTTTTAGCATTGCTAGTTGCAGGTGAAGTTGAAGTTTGTTCCATGTTGGTACATGGATATTGTTGGGATATCATTATTACATCTTATTTACTTTAATGCATCTATATACTTGGTAAAGGGTGGAAGGCTCGGCCTTATGCCTGGTGTTTTGTTCCACTCTTGCCGCCTTAGTTTCCGTCATACCAGTGTTATGTTCCTTGATTTTGTGTTCCTTATGCGGTTGGGTGTTATGGAAACCCCTTGACAGTTCGCTTTGAATAAAACTCCTCTAGCAAGGCCCAATCTTAGTTTTAACATTTGCCACCTAAGCCTTTTTCCCTTGGGTTCCGTGGACTCAAGGGTGATCTTTATTTTAAATCCCCGGGCCAGTGCTCCTCTAAGTGTTGGTCCAAACTAGATCACTGTGCGGGACCGTCCCTTGGGAACTTGGGTTATGTTGGTACATGTACGCTTAGCTTACCTAGTGTGCCCTGAGAACGAGATATGTGCAGCTCCTATCGGGATTTGTCGGCACATCTGGGCGGTCTTGCTAATCTTGTTTTAGCATTGCCGAAATGTCCTGTAACCGGGATTCTGAGACTGATCGGGTCTTTCTGGGAGAAGGAATATCCTTCGTTGACCGTGAGAGCTTGTGATGGGCTAAGTTGGAACACCCCTGCAGGGTATAAACTTTTGAGAGGCGTGCCCACGGTTATGTGGCAGATGGGAATTTGTTAATATCCGGTTGTAGAGAACTTGACACTTGACTTAATTAAAATGAATCAACCGCGTGTGTAGTCGTGAAGGTCTCTTTCCGGTGTAGTCCGGGAAGTGAACACAGTCTTGTGTTATGTTTGAACGTAAGTAGTTTCAGGATCACTTCTTGATCACTTCTAGCTTCTCGACCGTTGTGTTGCTTCTCTTCTCGCTCTTATTTGCGTATGTTAGCCACCATATATGCTTAGCGCTTGCTGCAGCTCCACCTCACTAGCTTATCCTACCCATAAGCATAAATAGTCTTGATCTCGCGGGTGTGAGATTGCTGAGTCCTCGTGATTCACAGATACTTCCAAACAGTTGCAGGTGCCGATGATACTAGTGTAGGTGACGCAACCTAGCTCAAGTGGGAGCTTGATGAAGATCTTGATCATTGTTTTGTATCTTTTCCAGTTGATCAGTAGTGGAGCCCAGTTGGGATGATCGGGGATCTAGCATTTGGGGTTCATCTTCCTTTTATTCGGATTTAACCGTAGTCGGTCTTTGACTGTATTTGGATGATGTATGAATTATATATGTATTGTGTGAAGTGGCGATTGTAGGCCAACTCTTTATCCCTTTCTTATTCAGTACATGGGATTGTGTGAAGATTACCCCTCTTGCGACAAAACTACAATGCGGCTATGCCTGTAAGTCATGCCCCGACACGTGGGAGATATAGCCGCATTGTGGGTGTTACAGGGTTTCTACCCAGGAGCTCCTTTTTCCCTCCCCGCCTTCGACGGCCGTGCCTAGGAGGAGAGGGACAAGAAAGGGCATTGCTGGGCACTTATCTTTTTCAATCTTAAATCTGTAGGCATTTGCCAAATTTTAATTCAAATAATGTAATCTCTTGAGTAATACATGTACTTGCATTATTAGCATATTTATGAAAAAGATGAACCTTTCCAGGAACCCGTGCATGTATATGTCCCTGCAGAGGTGGGATGTCTCCTTAGTGTAAATAAACGAGTTTTCCCCAGCAGGCTACCCTGCCGGCACCCTTTTGTTTGCCGGAGAATTGTGTCTACCAGGCAAAAAATAAAGGGACCAGCCCCCCTTCAACTTCCTTTTATCAAAGGCCACTGCGACCATCCTGACCAAAGCAACGTTCTAGTCAAGGATGGGAGCACCTAAGTCTCAAAAGTGTGGTGAGGTTTTCTCATGCACAATTTATAGCTTACAGAACACTAATGGACAAGAGGTATAACTTATTTGTTTGGCTTGCCGGAATCGCAATGCTGGTCCATCTTCCCAACTCCTTGTAGAGGCCAAGTTCACGGCAGGGACCTGCAGCTTCATGCAGATGGGAGTGATGCAAGATGCGATCCTATCTATATGCATATGCAAATGCTCATGAAATTCTTTATGCAATTCTCTTGGAATACTGATGCATGCATGGAAATTGGTGGGCGGCCCCCGCGCTTCGTTTATTTCTCTGCTGCTTAGGGTCAACGCCAAGCTTTGTACAAGGGGTTACATGCAACAGATGCAAGGCCTGTACAAAAGGGTGGCTGCCGGGTAGGGTCTGACAGCCGCGCCTTACGGGTAGAACTTGCGGAGATGCTCAATATTCCATGAGTTTTGCAATTGAATTCCATCTCTGGTCTCTAGACGGACTGCGTCAGGTCTGCTAACTCATACTGTCCGGTAAGGGCCTTCCAACTTCGGCGTCAAATTTTTTGTACCCTTGGCTGACAGAACGCGCCTAAGGACAAGGTCGCCTTCCTCAAAACACCGGGAATGAACCCTACGGCTATGATAGCGACGTAGGGCCTGCTGATAGCATGCAACACGCATAGCAGCCCAGAGACGGTTCTCCTCGAGTAGCACATCGTCGTCACACCGGTGCTGATCTTTCACTACTTCATCGTACGCAAGCACTCGAGGCGACCCATAAATGAGTTATGTGGGGATAACTTCTTCTGCCCCATAGACCAGAGAGAAGGGAGTCTGCCTGGTAGCTCGATTTGGTGTCATTCTGAGGGGCCAGAGAACTACCGACAGCTCATCGATCCACCGCCTACCGTGTTTTCGCAGCGTATCAAAGGTTCTTGCCTTGAGTTCTTGCAGCACTTTAGTGTTTTCCCTCTTATCTTTCCCATTGCTCCTGGGATGTGCAACAGAGGAAAATGAGATCTTGCATTCGAGGGCGTGAACATATTGCATGGAGGCACGGCTCATGAATTGGGTGCCGTTGTTGGTAATAATCCTTGCCGGACTCCAAAACAGCACACCAATTCTTTCAAGAACTTGATAGCTGACTGAGCAGTCACCTTTCTCACGACAGTCACTTCCGACCACTTTGTAAACTTGTTGATAGCGACGAACAAGAATTCAAAGCCCCCAATTGCTCGGGGGAAAGGGCCGAGGATATCGAGCCCCAGACCGAAAATGGACATGATAAAGTGATTGTCCGAAGAGCTTGGGCAGGCAGGTGGATGTTCTTGGAATGGAACTGGCAGGCTTCACACTTGGTGACTAGCTCGATCGCATCTTGGAGGGCTATTGGCCAATAGAATCCTTGCTGGAATGCTTTCCCAACCAGTACCCTTGATCCAATGTGGGAGTCGCACATGCCTTTGTGTATTTCAGCCAGCAGTTCCTTTCCTTCTTCATGACAGACACACTTCAATTTCACACCGTTGGGCCTCCTTCTGTACAGAGTGTCATCGACAAACTGATACATACTGGCCCTTCGGGCTACTCTTTTAGCTTCATCTTGCTCGCCGGGAAGCTCCCCGGTTTGGAGGTAGTGGACTATGTGCCTTGCCCAAGTTGGAGCCTAGGGCTCGGCAACGAGGACTAGTGGCACCTCCTCAACTGTGGGGGCACATTCCTCACTCGCGGGGTCCATGGGGCCGGCTGGAGGGTGTAGTCAGGAAGGTGGCAAGGAGTTGTTGCCGGCAGGGTCTCTGCCAGGAGCGGGCGGCTCTACCGGGAGAGGCTTACCGGAGTCCAATTTCCATCTTTTCTGGGCCATTCTTGTCGGGAATACGGAGGGCTGAGTAAGATGGAGAACAAAAGTCCCTAGTTCCACTTGAAGATTCTGCGTAGCAGACTTTGACAGTCGATCAGCTATGCTGTTTTCCACACGGGGTACGTGCTCCGTTTGCAATCCGTCAAAGCATTCCTCCAATCTCCTTACTTCCTCGATGTATGTCTCTATCCATGAGATTTGGTAATCCTTGTTGACTTGTCACACCACAAGCTGTGAATCTCGTCGAATGACCAGCTTCTTAATTCCCAATTCAACGGCCATCCTGAGCCCGGCAAGGAGCCCTTCGTACCGTGTTGTATTGTTGGTTGCCTCTTCCCTGGCAAAATGCATTTGGACGACGTACTTCAAGTGCTCTCCGGATGGGTTGACAAGAGGGATGCCAGCTGCTGCACCTTGCAGGGAAAAAGCACAATTTATATACATAATCCATTCTTGGGGCGATTCCTTGCCGTGCATAACTGTCTCTGGCACTTCCTCATCAGGGGTTGGCGTCCATCCTGGAATAAACTCTGCCAATGCCCTGCTCTGGATTGTCGATGTGCTCTCAAATTTCAAACCAAAACTGGATAACACCAAATCCCACTCCACTATTCTGCCAGTAGCCTCAGGGTTTCGGAGTATCCTTTGCAACGAGAAATGAGTGACAACCGTGATCTCATGGGCTTGGAGTAGTGGCACAGTTTCCTTGAGGCCATAATGAGACCAAAGATCAACTTTTGCACGCCAGAGTACCTCGATCTATCCCCCAGTAATAAGGAGCTGACGAAGTACACTAGGTGCTGCACCACTTTCTTCCTTGTCGTGTCCTTGGGGTTTCCCACGCTGTCGTGCTCACTTATGTCATGATTCTTATCTGACTCTGCCAGTACTTGCTCACTTTCAGCTGCATCTACTTCCCGCTGCGCTACCAAGGCTGCGGTAACCACTTGGTTGGTTGCTGCTAAGTATAGAAGAAACGACTCTTGTGGCTTGGGAGCAACCAAGGTGGGCACAGAGGACAAGTAGGCCTTCAACTCTTGCAAAGCCGCATATGCCTCTAGGGTCCACTTCATGGGCCCTCCCTTCTTCTAAATTTTCAAGAATGGCAAGGCGCGCTCGGCAGACTTGGAAATGAACTTGCTTAGCATGGTAACACGCCTTGTCAGACGCCTCACATCCTTGACTGTCCTTGGTGTTTGGATCTGCTCGATAGCTTTAATCTTATTGGGGTTGGCTTCGTGATAGGACACAAAGAACCCAAGCAGCTTGCCGGAGGGAACGCCAAACACACACTTCTCCGGGTTGAGCTTCAAGTTGATCTTGCGCAGATTAGCAAATGTCTACTTCAAATCCCGAATAAGGGTGGCTCTATCCTTGGTCTTGACCATAATATCATCCATATAAGCTTCGATGTTTCTGTGCGACTGTGGCTCGAAACCAATCTGGACTGCCGTTACAAAAGTGGACCTGGCACTCTTTAATCCGAACGGCATGTAGAGAAAATAGTACGTACCACATGGAGTGATGAACGATGTCTTCTCTTTGTCTTCCTTGGACATCAAGATTTGGTGAATACCCAAAATATGCATCCAGAATGGATAGAAAATCATAGCCTGAAGTGGAGTCCACAATCTGATCGATACGCGACAAGGGGAACAGGTCCTTTGGGCAAGCTTTGTTGTGATCTGTGAAATCTATGCAAAGCCTCCACTTCCCGTTAGCCTTCCGGACTACCACTAGATTTTCCAACCATGTGGGGTGTAGCACTCCTCTGACCAAACCAACTGCTTCAAGTTTCTTGATCTCTTCCACAATAAACTACTGCCACTCCAAGGCCCGCTTCTGGACTATCTACTTGACGGGCCGGGCGTGTGGGTAGACAACAAGGTGGTGCTCGATTACCTCCCTGGGAACACTGGGGATATCAGATGGTTTCGAAGCAAAAACATCGATAATCACCCACAGGAAGGCAACGAGCGCGCTTTCCTATTTGTCATTGAGGGTGGCGCTTATAGTGAAAGTACCAACAACGCCAGCCAGCCCTGTCGGGACCTTCTTTACTTGGGGTGAGGTGATCTTGGATTTCTTGTTGTTGGAACTCTCCAGCAAGTCATCAATAGACACAGTGCACTTCAAAGAGACACGCTTCCCAGACTCCATGCCAGTGTCCCTGCTACCCTTCTTCTTTCCTATGTCCTCCTTGGCGGGAACTACTGCTGCCGCTGCCGCGACTCCATCCCAGTACATCTTGTCCATGCAAATAATAGCATCCTTCTCATTTGATGGGATGGTTATGACTCCCACAGGCCCAGGCATCTTCAAGGTCTTGTATGCATAGTGGGATGCCGCCATGAATTTAGCTAGGGCTGGGCGTCCAAGGATCCCATTGTACGACAGGGGGAGGTCTACCAAATCAAACGCAAACTTCTCAGTTTGGTAGTTCAGCTCTCCCCCAAACATTACTCGCAGCGTGATCTTTCCCTTAGGATGGCTCCTGCCAAGATTAACTCCTTGAAACGTGTCGGTAACCTTTAACTCTTCCTCTGATATTTGAAGTTTGCTGATAACTGCCGGGAGATCAGATTCAACCCAGCCCCGCCATCCACCAATATTTTTGTGACCTTGAGGTTCCGAATTGTTGGGGAGACCAACAATGGCAAACATCCTACCGTAGTGGTATGGTCAGGATGATCCTCTTCGTCAAAGATGATGGGTGTGTGTGACCATTTGAGCAGTTTTCGGGCCCCTAGAGCTGGTTCCACGACAATGACTTCTCATGCCCATCGCTCGAGCTCGCGGTGAGAGGTGCGCAAAGATGCACCCCCGTCAATGCATAAGGCATTAGTGGCCTTCTGAAACTCCTGCTCAATGGTTTCCTCCTCATCCCCTCTATCACTCTCATCATCATAGGCTTCCTTCTCTCGACCTCTAGCGGGATTTCCTTTGCTCCTGAGGGGTTTGCCGGGGCGATTTACTTCACCGCCTCGGCCCTTACCGCCAGCAACATTCGGACCCTTTTCCTTGCCACGCTTCTCATACTCCGCTCTCTGTCTCTTCACCAGCTGCTCAACCTGATACCACTCTTGAAGGTCGTGGCCTTTGGTCTGATGAATCTTGCAATACGGCCCATCACCTTTCCCAGACTTCTCGGCAGCCGCAGCCTCCCGGCAATCAGCGCACACGACAGCTTCCTTGCCGGGGACGTCAGCCTTAGCCTTCTTGCCGGTACTAAGTGCACCTAGTCCTTCAACAGTCATCACTGCCTTATCCTTCCGCTTCTTGTTGCGCTTCTTGCTCTTCTTTTGACTGGTAGATTCATCATCGTGCTATGATATGATGTTGGTTCAATGTTCTTCACCGGGAAGCTTCCTCCCCTCCTCCATTCGAGCACGCTTATCCACCAAGGCGTAAAGCTCCTTCACAATATTGGGCAACCGCACGTTCATCTTGGAACGGATCCAGCGGTTGTGCACATTGGACTAGAAGGCAGCTATCACAGCTGCCGAATGGATATTTGGGATGTTCCTATGGACCTTCTTGAATCTCTATAAGTACTTACGGAGAGTCTCTCCTTCCTTCTATTGGAGAAGCTACAAGTCGGTGGATCGGCTTGGCACTTGATGGCCACCGGTGAAAGTGCCAATGAACTCATGGCACTGGTCGGCCCATGACGAAATGGAATTCTCCGGCAGGTGCATCAGCCAAGACCTCACATTGGACTTGAGGGCCAAAGGGAAGTAGTTGGCAAACACCTTCTCATCTATTCCCACGGTGGCCTGAACAGCGATGGTGTAGATGCTCAGAAACTCGGCTGGGTTTAGCCTCCCATTGTACTTCTTGGGTACCTCTGGCTTGAACGTGCGAAGGAACGGCCAACGGACTTGCCACAGCTCACGGGTAAAGGCAGGGCACCCAACCTCGAAAGTTAGGCACCCGCTGATACGTCTTTGTCGTATCTACTTTTCCAAACAGTTTTGCCCGTGTTTTGGACTCTAACTTCCATGATTTGAATGGAACTAACCCGGACTGACGCTGTTTTCAGTAGAATTGCCATGGTGTTATTTTTGTGCAGAAATAAAAGTTCTCAGAATGCCCTGAAAATCAATGGAGATTATTTTTGGAATATATAAAAAATACTAGAAGAAGAATCCACATCAGGGGCCCACACCCTGTCCACGAGGGTGGCGGCGCGCCTACCCCCCTGGGTGCGCCCCCCTGCCTCGTGGGCCCCCTGACGCTCCACCGACCTCAACTCCAACTCCATATATTCGTGTTCAGAGAGAAGGATTCATCGTGTTTTACGATACGGAGCCGCCGCCAAGCCCTAAACTCTCTCGGGAGGGTTGATATGGAGTCCATTCGGGGCTCCGGAGAGGGGAATTCGTCGCCATCGTCATCATCAACCTTCCTCCATCACCAATTTCATGATGCTCACCGCCGTGCGTGAGTAATTCCATCGTAAGCTTGCTGGACGGTGATGGGCTGGATGAGATTTATCATGTAACCGAGTTAGTTTTTTTAGGGTTTCATCCCTAGTATCCACTATGTTCTGAGATTGATGTTGCTACGACTTTGCTATGCTTAATGCTTGTCACTAGGGCCCGAGTGCCATGATTTCAGATCTGAACCTATTATATTTTCATGAATATATGTGAGTTCTTGATCCTATCTTGCAAGTCTATAGTCACCTATTATGTGTTATGATCCATTAACCCTGAAGTGACAATAATCGGGACCATTACCGGTGATGACCGTAGTTTGAGGAGTTCATGTATTCACTATGTGTTAATGCTTTGGCCCAGTACTCTATTGAAAGGAGGCCTTAATATCCCTTAGTTTCCAATAGGACCCCTCTGCCACGGGACGGTACGACAAAATATGTCATGCGAGTTCTTTTCGATAAGCATGTATGACTATATTCGGAATACATGCCTACATTACATTGATGAACTGAAGCTAGTTCTGTGTCACCCTATGTTATAACTGTTGCATGATCGATCGCATCCGACATAATTCTCCATCACCGATCCAATGCCTACAAGCTTTTCCTATATTGTTCTTCGCCTATTTACTTTTCCGTTGCTATTGTTACAATCACTATAAAACCCAAATATATTACTTTTGCTACCATTACCATTATTATCATATTACTTTGCTACTAAATACTTTGCTGCAGATATTAAGTTTCCAGGTGTGGTTGAATTGACAACTCGGCTGCTAATACTTGAGAATATTCTTTGGCTCCCCTTGTGTCGAATCAATAAATTTGGGTTGAATACTCTACCCTCAAAAACTGTTGCGATCCCCAATACTTGTGGGTTATCACCCGCCAATACCGAGCGTAGGCTCGTCGAGGTCGGGGCTGTCGCGCCCATCTGTCCTGCAATGGTCGTCACGGTGTCGCTCGATGGTGACATGCGCGTCTCACGTTCGCCTATCCTCCGGGGTTCGCCGTCGGCCTGGACATGCTCGAGGGTCAGAAGAGGCCATCGAGACGTCGTCAAGTTCTTGATTCTGCCGTGCTCTGATATGTCTCCAATGTATCTATAATTTTTGATTTATCCATGCTATTATATTATCAACCTTGGATGTTTTATATGCTATTTTATATGATTTTTGGGCCTAACCTATTAACCTAGAGCCCAGTGCCAGTTTCTGTTTTTTCCTTGTTTTAGAGTATCAGAGAAAAGGAAAATCAAACGGAGTCCAATTGACCTGAAACTTCACGGAACTTATTTTTGGAACAGAAGAAGCCCATGGAGTATTGGAGATGGACCAGGGGACCCCCCTGGGCGCGCCCCCTGCCTCGTGGACAGCCCGGAGGTCCACCGACGTACTTCTTCCTCCTATATATACCCATATACCCTAAAAACTTCGGGGAGCAGAATAGATCGGGAGTTCCGCCGCCAGAAGCCTCAGTAGCCACCAAAAATCAATCTAGACCCGTTCCGGCACCCTGCGGAGGGGAAACCCTCACCGGTGGCTATCTTCATCTTCCCGGCGCTCTCCATGACGAGGAGGGAGTAGTTCTCCCTCGGGGCTGAGGGTATGTACCAGTAGCTATGTGTTTGATCTCTCTTTCTCGTGTTCTTGAGGTGATACAATCTTGATGTACCGCGAGCGTTGCTATTATAGTTGGATCTTATGATGTTTCTCCCCCTCTACTCTCTTGTAATGGATTGAGTTTTCCCTTTGAAGTTATCTTATCGGATTGAGTCTTTAAGGATTTGAGAACACTTGATGTATGTCTTGCATGGGATACCCGTGGTGACAATGGGGTATTCTATTGATCCACTTGATGTATGTTTTGGTGATCAACTTGCGGGTTTTGCCCATGAACCTATGCATAGGGGTTGGCACATGTTTTCATCTTGAGTCTCCGGTAGAATCTTTAGGGCACTCTTTGAAGTACTTTGTTTTGGTTGAATAGATGAATCTGAGATTGTGTGATGTATATTGTATAATCATACCGACGGATACTTGAGGTGACATTGGAGTAGCTAGGTGACATTAGGGTTTTGGTTGATTTGCGTCTTAAGGTGTTATTGTAGTACGAATTCTATGATAGATCCAATGGAAAGAATAGCTTCATGTTATTTTACTACGGACTCTTGAATAGATCGATAAGAAAGGATAGCTTTGAGGTGGTTTCATACCCTACCATAATGTCTTCGTTTTTTCTCCGCTATTAGTGACTTTGGAGTGACTCTTTGTTGCATGTTGAGGGATAGTTAAATGATCCAATTATGTTTCAACGCATTGCAATACCATTTTTGCTCACTTTGATCATTAGTTACCTTGTTGTTTTTATATTTTTAGATTACAAAAACCTTTATCTACTATCTATATACCACTTGTATCACTATCTCTTCGCCGAACTAGTGCACCTATACAATTTACCATCGTATTGGGTGTGTTGGGGACACAAGAGACTCTTTGTTATTTGGTTGCAGGGTTGCTTGAGGGAGACCATCTTCATCCTACGCCTCCCACGGATTGATAAACCTTAGGTCATCCACTTGAGGGAAATTTGCTACTATCCTACAAACCTCTGCACTTGGAGGCCCAACAACGTCTACTAGAAGAAGG